>NC_088171.1:110159532-110247032 GCF_028769735.1 Zonotrichia leucophrys gambelii | reverse complement strand
GGGCCGGGGGTCCTCACGAATGAACCCTCCTGGTTTTGAGGCACTGCCTCCCCTAAATGCAGTCTGTGTCACAGGAACAACTGAGTCTATGGCTACAAGAAAAGTCCAGCCGAAAGGCCACTCCAAATCATCTCTCCCCATCTAATCATCTCCACAATCTCCGGGCCAAAGTCCTTATCTCATCTCATCTCTCATCTCCCTTCTTATTCAGCTTCGAGGAGGATTAGCATTTTTTGCAAGGCCCCAATCATGCAAGAAAGGGTTAAAAGTTTTCAGTCTCTGTCTGTCCTGGGACGAGATGATACTCCCACACGTGCTGCTGCTGCGGCCGGCCGGGCACTCTCTCCCTCCCCCCTTCTCCTCCTGGCTGGCTGCCATCACATTCGGTGCCGCCGGCTCTCTCTCTCCGGGGGGGGGGGGGGGGGGGGGGGGGGGGGGCTGGCTGCCCGATGTCTCGATGTCTCTTGGGGCTCCGCCACCCTTCCATCCTTGAAAGCCCCCTCAACCCCCACCTCTGTCCAGGCCCCAGGCCTACCGCATGGCGGCCCCTCCCCCGCCCAGCAGCAGCGGGCCAGGCGGGGGAAGAGATCTGACCTCTTCGCCCGACGATGTCTAAAAGAGGAAGTGCCAGGGCAGTGCCTTGCTTTTAACCCCTGTGTATTCTCGGAGGTGTGTCCAAACCCCACTGGCTACACCAGGTGTCAGTATGAAACCCAAAACCTTCATTGGTTTGACCACAGCTTCCCAGAATTCCCACTCCTTCCTGGTCAAACCATGACAGGTATGTATCAGGTTGCCATTAGGGAGCAAGGTCTTTTCTTATCCTCCTTTTCAAATTTCTACTTAAAAAGACTTCTGTTTTGTATGGTGTAGTTGTAGAAGTGTCCACACCATTTTAGAATGGCATGAAGTTGTGCAAGGGAAGTTTAGTCAGATATTAGGGAAAGGTTCTTCACCCAGAGGGTGATTGGGCACGGTTATGGCACCAAAGCTGACAGAGTTCCAGAGGTGTTTTGGACAAGGTTCTCAGGCACAAGGTGTGATTTCTGGGGATGTCCTGTGCAGGGCCAGGAGCTGAACATTGATGGTCCTTGTGGGTCTTTTCCAGCACAATTCCATGGTACTGGGAACCCATATAAAAAAACAGGCAATATTTGTATATAAGGTGCAAGAATGTCTAGAATTTTGTGTAGCTGGAACTGAATTCACAATTTAGACTCTAGGTGAAAGAACTCTTTTCCTGGACTCTGCTGTGGAGCAAATATGACTGTCTTAGTTGTGGTGAGTTATAAAAGGAGCCAGTTTCTCAGATAAATGAGACTTCACCCAAATAAGGCTGTAAAAATATAAAACCTGTTCTGGAGTGGGTTTAAAGTTTGGTTACTGTACATGAAACACTGGTATGATGGGTTCTTACTGTTCTACTCTGTGTGAAATTCAAGTCCCTTCATTCTGAATGAATGTACCTGTTTCTAATTTTGGTCTACTTTCTGTCAAAAGCAAACCCTAAATCTGGTGGAATCAACCTTGCTGTGAGGAGTCTTAGGGTTACATGATTAAATCATAGCTGCTCCTGTGTTATTGCCAAGCCTAGTTGTGGAGAATTGTCTGGTGAAGGAGGTGGGACCTGGACTCAAGGGGTGTTACAGGTTTTCACTCTTCTGACCATCTGAGGCAGTTCCTCTAAATTCATGTTCTGCAATCAACCCATCTCAATATAGCTCCACAACTGAGCAAGGCACAGATCTATGGTATCTCAGTTCCTGTTATCCCCATATAAAATTCAATTTGCAGAAGCAAAATTTTTCACTGGAAAGTTCTTTTAGTTCTGGAATTGAAATTCATAGCAGTCCATATACAGAAGCCTCAATCATTAAATTAGTTCAGTCAGTAGGGCTTCAAACACTGGAAGTTCACCACAACAGTCTAAATCCTACATGTCTGTTTTTCCTGCCAAACTGCAAAACTGCATACCACCTTTGTATCAAGAACCAGAGAATTTTAGTACTAAAATGAGTATTCAGCTTTTTTTTTTTAATTATTTTGTCAAAATACATTGGGTGTGTCTGTTCACAAATTATTTTTCATCTATGTTTGTAGTTCGTTGGCTCATTGGTATATGAAGTGTGTGCTGTACATACTGCAGTAAGGAACCGCAAAAATTTTCAAATACCTCATCAGCCTAAATTATTTCCTTATTTCATTTTAGTAGCTTCATGTATATACCAAAGGAAAAAAAATCAGATAAAAAAAGGAATGATACATATGTAGCCTGCTTTTTCAGCATTTGTGGAGACTATAAATATAAATAACCATAAAATTGCCAACTTGTGATAATTACCTGTCAGCAAAGTGTCTTTTTTGATATTAAACACATTATCCTGATTAGCAGAGATCTAGGAAAAGAGGAGACACATTGGTTTTACTAGTTTGGCCTGGAGCTTCTTTTTACTCACTTTTCTCAATATTAAGACAACAATTTTGTAACAATGGTCACTTGCAATAGTGTTGCTCAATAATGATTTATTGAAAGTGGCTAGACCACTTGTCTTTAAGAAAAAGAAAAAAATTATAAAAAAAAGCATCATCTTCAGAAAAAGGGCATAACATCCTGCCTTCTCTCAATTGAGGAAGTAAAGATGTGAAAACTCTGACCTTTCGTTGCAAAATTTTAATTCTAGAGCTTTATGCAATTGCTTAGAACTTTGTATTTTAAAAAGCTTGTTTAAATGATTATTTAATTGATTTGCACAGGAATCCGTTGTTACCAGCACACAGCATTTTATGTCTGGCAAGTTGCACAGAGTGCATCAATAACTTGAACCACTAAAAATTCTTTAATATATGAATTACATTCTGACCCCATAGTCAACAGCAAGAGAACTATAGAAAGGTAATAGCTGTAGCTCACATACTGTAGCCAAAAATAGTATTAAAAAAAAAACTCATCAACAACAACAAATAAAACAAAATAAAAACAAAAACAAAATACCCCAAACCAAACAACAAAACCACCACCACCAACAACAAAAGCAAACAAAAGAAAAAAAGACAAAAATATCCCCACAAAAAGCCCCTTGAACCTGCCATCATATAGTGGAACAATTTTAGTTGCAATAATTTTAAACTATCTGGTTAAAGAATTAGGAATTTGAAGTTTCAGTTTCAAAGTTTCTCAGCTGGCAATGCATTGATGATTAAATGGGTCACAATGATTTTGTAAAAGATTATTTTGATGGGAGCAGCATCATATGGTAGTATAGACAGTTGGCTGAGGCAAAAAACCAAAAAAATTTGTAAGCAATTCAACTAACAACCCAAAAACTGTGGTACTAGGACTTGTGACAGTGAAATCACACACATACACACACACACATACACACATACACACACATACACACACATCCCGTCATCAGTTTGGGGTGTTATGAGTCTTGTAGCAACTATATTGAGTTATCCCTTCAAAGAGAAATTACTGAAGAATATATAGCATCACTAGACCAAGAACTATGATTTAAGTAATTCCTTAATTAAATATAATCACTAAAATAATGAAAATTTCAGATTCACTAAAGAAATGCAGCTTTGATTAAACATGAGACTGTACTGTTAAAGAATTTCAAATGGATGTGTACTTATATGTTACAAGACTCATAGTGTGTATTAACTCTTACTAGACTCATAATTAAGTTTAGAAAACCAGAATTTTTGAGCAAAGATGCCCTTCATTAGGTCACCATTCAGAAGCTGTGCTGAATCTAAAAGTGAAAATTTGTAGCTAGGCAACAACAGTGCTTCGTTGTGGTCAGTGCATGCCTAAGGTCACAACTGAAGACTTAGTTTATCAGATAGTCTGAAAGAGACATGAAACTCTGATTCTATGTTAATAAATTAGTGTCACTAGTTTAAGACCTGGAGTTTGTTGAACATGACTGCCAAATTTAGTATATTTTAAAAAATAAGAATTCTGAAATCCTCTTTATTGAGTAGGAAATACAGAAACTTCTTCTACTGCCCCCTGCCATTACTTACAGTGAAATGGGGTTAAACATGGAGCTAAATGACCCATCACACCACCTCACTTTTTCTACTGGAGAAGAGAGAAGCTGGTTCAGAACCTGTTCTAAAGTCCAGCTCAAAAATGGGATCTTGCTAGCCTTCCAAGAAGAGTGCTATATCTACAAGACACAGATCAGAGATATTTAGCATGTTGAGACACAAGCCTGCCCCAGCAGAATTGTTTCCCTCTTGTTGATGAAGGAACACAGGTTTTAATAAGACAACAAGGCATAAATTTTATGCTCTTTCTATCCATTTTGAATGAGAAATAATGTGAGCGTTGATTATACTTGCAAAGAGTAACAGGATTTTTAGGACCACAATTATTAAGAGGTTGCTTGATTAAATCATCCTCTGGAAATTAGGGTATATCTGTTTCTGCAAGGCAAAGGAGCCCTGTAGGAATGCAAGGGGCTGTTTCAATGCAAAAAATGGCATACACCAGTACATTTGGATTTGGTACAAACCAAATTATATTGACAGACGTGAAGAAAAGAACATAATTCTACAGTTTTACTTCCCAATGCTCCTGTCCATCTTTAAAGAAGGAGGGAAAAGCCATTATATTCTGTTACTATTCATTCTTGAGAAACAATAATTTCTGTAGGTGAATTATTTTTTTCTGTCATGTTTTCTAGCATTACAATTCCAGTGTGGTAGCTAGATCATAACAAGTTTGTTAGTTGAGACTTGTGTTTGTGACATATGGATTGCAAAACTGTCTAGTCATCCACCAGTATTCTGTACTTCCACAGTCTTTAAGCATTTTCAGTCAACCAAATTTTTCTATTATCAAAAATCATTTAACTGCATGATTTACTCAGGTTGATTTCAGTAGCTTAAATTTCCCAGGAAAATATGTCCCTAAGAGGAATGAGTGGTTAAATTAGCTGAAATAGCACTTTTGAGAAACAGAACAGGTGTGATTTGAATACACATTTTACTTAGATGTTAATAGCTGTCCAGGCCTATGCTTTGATAATAGAAATAGAAATCATTATTTAAATCTTATTACAATTAGGTCAATTTCCCTTTGGCTCTTTAGCTAGAACACACCATCCCTCTTTATTAATACCTCTTTATTAAGGTATATTGGTCTTTTTTTGGGGCAATGGTGGTCAAAAAAATGCTACTACTGTTTGATCATGTCAGAGATCAAAAGAGTTGCAAACCATTTGCATGTTATCAATTCTGGTAAGTAATGTTTTAATAGACACACCAGTCTTCAGCAGGTGTTGGTACAGACCAATCAAATAGGAATTTAAAAGAATTTTCCAGTTTTGAAGTACAGGTTTTTTACAGGAAACTTGATATGACAGCAGACTACATATAGATAGTAGAAAAAACAAAGCAAATTGTACAAAGAAAAGAAGGATATTTTAAAGAAAAAAAATCACTTTTTGCCTAAAATCACAACAGAATCTACAAATTATTGTCTCAGGACAGTTTGTGCAATTGACAAAAATGACAATTTTTCTCAGGGGCCATAATCCAATGCAGTTGCAATAACCCAATTTTTTTAAAGGACCTGCATTTGCACATTTTCCATGTAAGAGTTATTACATAAAGGTCAAAACTGGTAGTTCCTTCTCTTAGAATACCATGCTCATAAAAGCATAAATAGTTTCTCCATCTGGTTGATGTAGGTTTTGATAAAGGCTTTGAGTACAAGTTCAAGTGGTCTGATCCTACAGCAAGACTTAGGTGATCTGAAAGAATTGGCTTCTGTTCTTGTAGATCAGCAGTTAAAGTCAGAAGATTGGCTAGAAGTCTTTTCATCTTCTTCCACTAAAACCTGAAAATTTGTATGCACTTCACAAAGAAAATAATTTTAAACATCCAAATTAGTTCAAAATTCAAGTTTAACCAATATGTAAAAAATGCTTTTTCTTAATAAGCATTTGTTTTTTAAAGTTTCTTTATAACTTGATCGACAGTAAGCATCACAATGGTAAAGAAAGTCATCTACAGACTACTTAGGACAGGACCATGATACCTATTTCATTGCTTATCTACCTCTATTTTTTCAGAATATCTTTTGGCTATTGTAGAATAAAATGGTTGTATATCCCCTCTCAAAAATCTGTGCAACCTTGTTTTCTTCTGCAGAAATTTGTCCTTAAGTATTTTCAATTTTCTTTGCCCCCATTTCTTTAATGTTTTGTATGTTGCGCTTATCTAGACCTGAATTTCCTTTATCCTACAGAGATAGTTTAAGGAACGATGAGTTCCCAAAATGAAGCTGAAGGGTTTTCCTCTGTTGCCAAGATCACCATTTGCAGTTACCCTTATGCAGAAACATGTACTGTTATTCAGTTCCTTTCTTATCATTCCTAAAAGCTTTTCACACTTCAGTTTCCACAAATGCAATTGTTTTTGGTGCAATCAGGTTCAGAAAATCACTGTTGCATAGTGATTTTCTTCTGCACTGGACAAGGTGGTACCTATCTTTTAAAAAGATGCTGAATTGGAAAATCTGTTACAAATAGGCGGAATTTTTATACACTGAATTTTTAAGGCATTATTTTAAAATTTCAGGGATTCTTCAGTTCAGCACATGTGCTCAATATACTTTTTATGTTTATTAAGGTATATATTTCAAATGCAGTAGTGATTTAAAGTGTTGCCTGTAAAAGATTTAATCTATTTAAATTATAAACTTGTAGAGTACCAATAACCTTAGCAACCTATATTTGCATTCTAAATTTACAAGAGTAGAACACCAAAAACCCGAATAAGAAAAGCTTTAGCATTAATTTAACTTATATAGGAAATCTAAATATCACAGTATATTTTCAGGCATCTAAAAACTTTGACATTCAACTTGGAAGAATTTTAAGGGATTTATAAATACAAAATTAAGCAGGTGCAGAAAAAAAAGAAATTTAAAATTAGTATTCATTCAAGACGGATATTTTAGTGCACAAGTTCTAATTAAATTAAATTTCTAATTTTAAAAAAGTTGAGTCAAAAATTTGACATGTTAGTATTTTTTTGTGATACTGAACATAAACTTGAATTTGTTTCTTCTGCAACATAGTCCTTGGGAGCGCTGTCATACGCTCTCAGGAAATTTGTAGACTAACCCACAATAGCTTAGTGTTCCTTAACAACTTAAATTTAATAAGCTGCATCTGTATTGAATGATAGCAAAGTGGTTTTACCCTGACCTAATAAATGGTGTCATAGTTTTGACATTTTGGATTCTTCAAATCCAGTTAATGTTCTTTATGTTTTGTTTTCATATTTTTTATGTTCCTTATATAGTACTTCTGAAAACAGTTACATTTGCCACTTGAGAAAAACAAATACCTTCCCTTAGCAATTTAATCACATATATGTTTAGTATCAGATCTGGGCTGAATATTTTAATATCACAATAATCCATAGAAAATTTATTACTCTAACAGATATTATCATTTGTATATCCATAAAATCTATGTACTTCCAGGTCAGTTAGAGCTTAGAATCTACCTGTATGATTTGTATGGTCAAATCAACCTCCTTAGTTTTTACACTGAAAAGTACTTCCTGCTAATGTTTTAAATCCACAGCACTGTGATTTTTTTTCTCATTTTGAATGTCAGAGTATATATTCTCATCCTGTGTTGTGACCTGTTTGCTCTAAAACCTCTTCTAATCCAAGACTGTTGAGAGTTGCTACAAGTAGAAAATGATGTTACTGCATCATGGCCATTCCCAGATGGAAATAAGAATGCTGTGTGTAGGAATGCTGTCCCTGTTCAGCCTGAGGAGGCTGAGGGGAGAGCTCACAGCCATCTGCAGCTTCCTCACAAGGGCAAGTGGAGACAAGGGCTTTGAGCCTTTGATAAAGGCTCTGACCTCTTCTTTGTGTTGACCAGTGACAGGACCCGAGGGAATGGCCTGAAATTGTGTCAGGGCAGGTTTAGGTTGGATTTTAGAAAAAAAGTTCTTCACCCAGACAGTGTTTGGGCACTGGAACAGGCTCCCAGGGGATGTGGTCACAGCCCCAGCCTGACAGAGCTCAAGAAGTGTTTGGACAAAGCTCTCAGGCACATGGTGTGATCCTTGGGGTGTCCTTCTCAGGGTCAGGAGCACAACTTGATGATCTTTGGGGTCCATTCCTACTCAGGATATTCTGCAATTCCGTACAAAATTACTACTAATTTTGACTCTTTAACTCAAATCACTTTTTTAGATGCTTTTTTAAATTTTTCATGTTATTTTGTTAGGTGTTATATTGTATAGCTGGACACCAGAAATCTAGAGCTCATGTTTATGGTAATCTTGTTTATGGCAATGCTGTTGATTGGCTATAAATCACAGATAACCATCACCTATTTAATATAATAAATTTTAGATAGATCTAAAATTCTGCATTCAAATTCTGCTGGGAAGAAAATGAAAGGACTTGGCTTTTCTAGCTTATTCCAAACTTATTTAAAGGAAATATTTGAATTTTTCATATAATGATGTGAGATAGAGAGTTGTAACTAACTCCTGTAAGTACAGATAAATCCAACTCTTTATTGTACCACTCGTCTGTAATTATTCTATTCTTGATTTATTTTGTGTCCACAAATTTCCTACAGATGGTCTAAGAGGAACAGACTCATGGTCAAATTTACAATGCCAGTACAATATGTGTGGAGTGATGAGATTTTACGTGGTAGTGCCACTCCTGTGCTACCCTTATTCTTGATCACTGATATAAAAATAATGCACACTTTGAAAAAGATATTTTTGAAGTGTTACTGAGCATAGAATTTTCCATATTTTCTTTCATCTTGGTTTGGAGACTCTGGCTAGGATAATTCTGTCTTCTAAAACAGCGATGAAAACACCTGGCAGATTATTTGTAATTCTAATCAGTTTTTAAACTATTGGCCTTCATTACACAGCCCACAGAGTGCCTGTGGCCCACAACATGTATAATTGTAACCCACCATAAATTAGTAGCTTGGCCTCTATAATTTAGTGTTGCAGAAGCTATTGTTTATCCAAAAGAACATTGTTCTTGTGAAAAGATGAGTTACTTCTAATATGTATACTAATTACTGAAAATTATTGTATGACAATTGGACGTCCTTAGCCAGTCATAACAAAGAAATACTGTCAAGTTGTCAGCTCATAAACCCACTCCTTGGAGCTAAGGCACTGGCAGAAAAGAAGCTTATGTTCTGAAAAGAGGTTGAGTTTCTCTAAAGCTGTATTTAACTGTTCTGTTTCAGTTCCCTTTTTTGACCTGGTGCATTGTGTAGGAAAATGAGAACTTCTGCTAATTTTAAATTATTGCTATAATTGTGTTAAGGAAATGTTTGAAGATAATATTTACTATAATTTATTTCTCTTGCAGACACCATCAGGAAGAACAGAAAAGATTGGCAGCTGTCTCTTATGACAGATCTTAGAGATTTATCAGGTTTCATGAGTCTCCCTAGCAGCAGAAGTTATTTTCAGCTGCAATGGGAATTATTAATTATTATATTAATTATTAAATACTTCTGCTTTAAGTATGTTTGCATCACCACTCTGTGGTATTACAGATGTGATAAATTACTTCAGAGCAAAAAATCTGACGTATTTTTTGGGATTGATGTCAGTAGGTAGGAGTTTTGTTTTGAATGTATCACAGATTTGCATATGCAATTAGAACAAAATATCAACTTTTAAATTGAAATTAAAATACTTCCACTGTGCTGCACAAGGAATAGCAAAGCTGATCTTTTGTCTTCAGCAAAGTGCCCAGAAGGCTTAAGAGGGAATGAGAATCATGTTTAATTTTTGAAAGCTGAGTTATAACTTCATTGCTCAGTTTTTAATTGTGCCATTTCTTTATTATGCTAACTCAGTGATGGCAAACAGAAGAGAGGGAGTGAGTCAGTTGTAGGGAAGGATACTGCATTCCCAGACAGTTATATCCATACCTACACTAATTTGGGAATAATATACAGAATGCCTATTGTATCCTTCAGCAGAGGGATTTGAGGCCTCTGCCTTTTGGCCACCATGGATGCATTTCTGGTGATGGATTGTGAGACTGGCAGTGAGGCTGTGGCTGTCAGGTCCCTCCGTGTCATCTCCACCCCCACTGTTAAGGAGCATGGGAAGCAAGCGTCAGAAAGGTGTCATATTGCCAGAGTTGTGCCAAAACATCATCAAACTTCAGGTGGAGGCTGAGATGCCCCCGACTTAAAATTGCATATTTATCCAGGTCTGAATTGTCCTTAGAAAGTCCCTAGTCCAATCTACTCCTCAAAACAGGTCAAAACTGAATTCAAGCCAAGCTGGTTCTCTGTTGACATTTGGAAGTGGGTATATGTGTGTAAAGTTTCTAGATTATTATGAATGCCAATTTATATCTCTTAAAAAACTCCAGCCTTCCTTTTTCCTATGCCACAGAGCAGTGTGCCTTGAGTAGCATTGAATATAAAACCCAAAGGACCTTGACTAGATTGGTTAGGTTTTATTACCTATGTTGTCATAGAGCTGAATTGATTTGGACCTGCTGAAAACTTTACTTAATTTAGAGTAGCATTGATATTTCAAAGGCTGACTTCAGCATTATAAAGGCACTTGCGTATTATGCTGTATTCAAGTCTAAATACATGAAATAAAAATAATGGGTTCCTCATGTTTTTTTGTTGTTTGATTGGGTTGGTTTTTGTTTGGTTTTGTTTTTGTTTTTTTTGCTATTTGTTTATGCTTTGTTATTGCTTGATAGATTTAAAGGGTATTACTAGTATGAGTCTGCAAGTGTACTCACAAGTCAAAATTTTATTTTTTTTCCAGGCTTAATCAAGGGTAGTGTTAACTTTCTGAGATTTGGGGTGTATTGTTTGGTATTTAAAATAATTAGTATTTTGCATTAGCCTTATAGACGACAGATATGTAAAGTAAGACAAACTTGGGAAAGCAAAATAAAATCACAAATAACATTTAGTGGGAAAACCATGAAGGGGAATTGTCTTTAATTAGTTCACAGTTGGAGGTTTGTTCATACTGCTTATTTTAGTTAAGTCTTTCGTTGAGAAGAAAAGAACTATTTAACTTTTAGAACCCTTGGAGGTAAAGGGTCTTGAAGCACCATACAATCTCAGGCATCTCTTTCAAAATATTACATTGTTTATGTAACCACTGCCTAAAAATACATAAGTTGTTATATGTAATATATCAATGTTACCATTGAAAAGGATTTGAATTATTTTCAAAATAGTGCTATAGGAGAGAACTTTAATGTCCACATTTCCCTGCTGTTACATAAAGAAGCAAAGGTCTGTATAGCATTGGAGCCATACTCTTGGCTAAGCAGTGTTTTGGAAAGGATACATCCGATTCAGCAGATTCTGCCATATCCATCCTTAATAATAGCTCCTAATGCTGCCTTTCCTCTCTAACAAATAAAATATTCCTGTATCTAAGCAGACACAGAGACAGATATTTAGTCAATTAGGAGCTTGTAAGTGTAGTATGTGCTGTTGGGATACATTTTTATATGCTAGAATGTCCAAGATTTAGTTACTGACAGACATAAATCTCTTTAGTTGTTCACAGACAATTTTCAGGCTTTCAGTGATGATCTTATGGATTCCACAAACATAGAATATATTTCTAGTAAAGATAAATATTTATCTTGTACATTTGCCTCTAGATAGGAAGCTCAAATTAACTGAGAAAGAATTTTATTGGTCTTTAGTTTTCCCTCAGTTGCAACAATTTTGATATTATTGATGGTATTTTTGATACAAATAAATATAGAAACATTTTACATAGGAAGGCAAGGTTCAATACTAATACTCTATCTTGACAGCAGCGATAAAAAACTGGGAGGCTATGCCTCATTGTTTAGTGACAAAATTAATGACTATTATTATCCATCTTTCTCTTCACCTTTATTTGCATCTACATCTTGAGTACTCTGAACTAAATATTAAACTTACAAATTAGACTTTACACAGAAAGTTGTAACTTTCTAACAAGGCCTGGATTCTAATTTTAATGCACTAGACATTTAGTTTGAATCATTTAGTTTGAATTATTTTTGAATTATCTAAAAGATATCCAAGGTGGTTAGGTAAAGAAAAACTGCACCCATAGCTCTCATGGTGTGATAGATGAGAACTCAACAATCTCAGTTTCAAGTTATTGACACCACTAGTTCTATAGATAACCAGAAGTCCATAGTGTCACCATCCATAGTTGCAAATCAGGAATGAGGAACATTTTCACTTCTACTAACCTAAAAAAATATTTTTTTTCTTTTCTGTATACTGCTGTATAATTCATCCATTCAAGAATCATAGAATATTCTGAGTTGGAAGGGATTCATAAGGACCATTGAGTACTACTCGTAGCCCTGCACATGACACCCCCAAGAATCACACTATCTGCCTGAGAGCATTGTTTCTTAAACGTTTCTTAAACTTTTGTCAGGTTTGGTACTGTGACCACTTGTCTGAGGAGTGCCTGCCTGTGCTCTTCCCCTCATGAGGAAGTTGGAACTGCAATGAGGTCTCCCCTCAGTCTCCTCTTCCTCAGGCTGAACAGACCAAGTGACCTCAGCCACTCCTCACACAGCTTCCCCTCTAGGCCCTTCACATCCTCATGGATACTCATCTTCCTTTGGACACTCTCTAACACTTTAGTGTCAGTTTTATACTGTGGCACACAAAACTGCCCCCAGCACTTGAGGTGAGGCTGCCCCAGAGCGAGCAGAGCAGGACAATCCCATGCTGTGCCTGACTGGTGAAGCTGTGCCTGATGCACCTCAGGACAGGGTTGGCCCTCCTGGCTGCCAGGGCACTGCTGGCTCATGTTCAACTTGTCATCAACCAGCACCTCCAGGTTCCTTTCCATGGTGCCGCTTTCCAGCATCTCATTCCCCAGTCTGCACACAGAACCAGGATTGCCCCATCCCAGGTACAGAATCCATAACTGTCCCTTGTTGAACTTCATATGGTTGGTGATTGGCCAACACCCCAATTTGATGAGATGTCTCTTTTTCTTATTTTTCTCAGAATAAGTATGAAGTCCTTCTTCCATAAGATTTAAACTTCCCCAAGAGGAGGGAAGGGGAAGGGGAAGGGGAAGAGGAAGGGGAAGGGGAAGGGGAAGAGGAAGGGGAAGGGGAAGGGGAAGGATTGCAGCTCTTCACTGCAGGAGACAGAGTGAGAGGCAAGGGAAGGATTTGACACTGTGCAAGCACTGTTCAGCACTAGCTAAAACATCGCTGTTATTGTTACCAGTACAAGTTGCTACTCAGCAATAAGCATAGCCACCTATCATGAAAATAGTGCATTTGAAAGTTGTGTGATGTGAAATATGTATTCTACTGTGATGAAGAAAAAACGCTAAATCATCTTTTTATTAACTAGCACAGAATGTTTGTGAACCTAAGTGTGCTAGAAAATCTCAAAGTAACAGAAGAGTCAACTTCTGTAGGAAAGATGTCCAGAATTTTCTTGTGGCTTCCACACAATTCCTGTGAACAGCAATAGCACAAGCATTTGTTTCTGCACTGCAAAACCTCAGAACATTCAATAACACTTGGCAGATACTGCCATGTAACAGCACTTGGAAAATGCTAACTTTTAAGGGATGACCGCTGCATTGGAAGCAGTGCCATGAGAGCACATTCATAAAATGCAGCCCCACGAAATTTTAGGGAAGTAAATTCTAATGTTGCAATGCATATAAGCAAGTTCAGAGGGGAAAATGTTTTTATGGAGGAGCTGTCTGGTAAATATGTTGCAAAAAAGGTGGAACAGAAAACAGGACAGATATTTTCAAAGTTGTATTTTAAATGGAAAAGAAGGTCTATGAGGAAGAACATATGTATGTCCAAGAAAAAAGATCAGGATGATTTTGCCTGCCAGAAGACTTCAGGGAATGAGAGCCTGTTATTGCAAGTGGAATCTAGTATAAACATTTAGGAAGATTATTTTGCTTTCTAGGTTCACAGGTTAGAACAATCCAAGAAAAAAAAAAAAATCCAGCAGTCCATATCTGAAATTAAATTTCTGCTGGGACACACAGGGTATTTCAATATACTTTGATTAACATTTCTAAATGGACTTGATCTTAGCGGTCTTTTCCAACCTTAACAATTCTATCATTCTGTGATTGTAAATATTCAAAGTTTGCCTAAGGGTGGAAAACTATTTCTTAATTTGTCTCTTCATACCTTCTCCCTCATTATATAAAAAAATTCCATGTCTCTTTGAACAATTAAAACACAATCTATGGTTGAAGACCACTACTTTGCGAGTAGAGATTCTCATCCCCTAGGGATGTGACTGGTTTTAAGCAATTTCCTTTTGAGGTACCATGCACAGGAAATTCTTATTCTTGATGAACTTAAGCAGAAATTATGAACATTCACATCTTCAATTGCCTTTTTGGTGGCTGTCAGGCCTCACTTTTTTATTATAAATGATGGCTCTTCACTGTCTGATCCTGCGATTTTTCAAAAGTCATGATCTGAGATATCCAGGTCTGCAGAGATATCTACTATTCCAGTGCAGTTGCAAATTATTATTAATATTTTTAATAATATTAAAAACAGAAATTATATTTTTAAAATTGCAATTAAATTACATTAAAATATTGCTAGGTTTGTATACAGCTGGGTTTTTTTCAATTTAAAAGGATAGAAGAACATCTCATGTTATGGACTCCTCTATAAAGCAATTCGTAATGTTTTGGAGGACAATAGGACCTGAAAATATTTTTAGCCTTGCTGCCTTTCGTTTTTGGAGAAAAATCCTGAATACTTAATTGTCCTTTTCTGCAGTATGACTGTTTTAAAAAAAAAAATCTTGGGCATTGAAACACATTTTATTTATATATTAAGCTTGTGTGAACTTAAAAAAAAATTCTCCTACTACTGAGAATTTTCAAATATGTTGTAATTATAAGGGTAAATTCAGCCTACTTTCTGTTTTCTATTCTAAAAGAATATTCTTTCAATAGAAAATCAGAAAAACTGGTAGACCTCTTTGTAAATATTAAGTTTTTGTAGTTTACTGATGAAGTACATTTGCTCTCAAACCTGTCATTGTGTTAGGAAGGGAAAAAATAATTGCATAGAAATGTTCAAAATAACTAGAATTAAGAACATATGACTGAGGTTATGGCTTTAACACTAATTTTTGATTCCTATTTTGAGAATCCAGATTCTATTATATTATTAATGTTCATCAAGCCAGTTAATTATGCTGTAGGCTTTTTACAATATTGTGTATCTGTATGAAAGAATTTATGAAACTGAAGAAAATAAAAATTTTTCATTATATGGTATTATATAGAAATTTTGTAATGGGACCTTATCCAAATTGTAGTCTTAACAGATGGGATCTTGTTGGGGTTCCACATATTTAGTTATTTAGGACTTTAGTAAACAGTGATTTTATCCAGTCTGTGATTGGAACAGATGCGATCTTATCAGGGTTCCACTTTTTTTCAGGAGCATAAAATTGCCATGATTTGCTGTACAGTGCTATAGTTTACTTTTTGTGCTTTTAGAACCAGAGTCCTTTTTAGCCAGAATTTGCCCTTGGGTCCCAAAAACATCATAATAGGGAGTTAATGTTTTATTCTCTATTAATCCCATTAAATCCTTTTAATATTAGAGCATGTGTTGCTTTATAGCATTAACTAGTGTCTTGCACTCAACAGTATTTTCACAGTTTATGACACTGCTTAGGGCATTAACAAACAGCTGTTTGAATTAAATGAGCAGTTAAGGACCCTGTTCATTAACTCAAAAGTTTCATGTATTTTTAATTCCTTAAATCTAATGGTATTATCACCCTCCAAGAAATCTATCTTTGATTATAATTTGCTGTGACCAGTATCAGTTTGGGTGAGATGAGAGAGTTATATTTTGACTATAAACTTTATCAGTGGTGAACATCTCCAGTGAATCTGAACTGTCTTCTAACACTTTTAATCTTTTGGGATATAAAACTTTTAAAGTTGTTTACAGCAGTTGTGTTAAGATTTCTTCCAATTTTGTTTACTGATGACTTCATTTAGCTAATGTAAAGAGGCAGTTGGAACAGAATTATTTGCATTTGAAATGGTGCTATCAGAGGTTTCTGACTGACTCATTTAAAAAAAAAGAAAAAGAAAAAGAAAATTGTATTTGGACAGTGACAGATCATCTAATGCAGTTTTATGTATCAAGTGGGCACGGGCACTTTATACAAGACAGATTTGAAAGTCTTTATTCTACTTACAGTAGAAGCGGTTAAACTTTTCATTTTAACATAGATTCTTTGTGGTCTTTATTATGAGACAGCAAAGATATATTTTGAACTGAGGCCAAGCTGTCATGTTATAGATGTGTTTGTATGTTCATGTGCACATAGATGCTCAAGCTTAGTGCATTTAAAAATATTCACATGTCTGTAGTGCATTTAAAAATACTCACTTATGCTCAAATTCTACATGTTCAATAGGAATACTCCTATCCACTAATTTAAACATGTGCCCATGCGTCTGTGCGACTTGAAACCATTTGTCAACTGTTTCATGCCATTTTATTTCTTTAAAATATTCTTGATTGTTTAGTTCCAAAACCCCAAAAATTCCTAATCAAGCCTTCACTGAAAACAAAATAATTCAAACATGACACACTTCACACTAGTTTTTAATACCTTTTTTAGTTATTTTTGCTGTCACCTCACAGAACACCTGCAATACACACTCAGTTTTAAGCATGATAGTGCTTTCTAAAAGAGAATGGTTTTATTGTTTAGTTTAGTAATTTTTAGTTCCAAGGATATTTAAACACTTCGCTTCACCTTAGGACAAAAGACTGAAGTACCAGTGAGACCCTGGAACAGGTTGCCCTGAGCAGCTGTGGATGCTCCATCCTTGGAATATTCATGGCCAAGTTAGATCGGTCTTTGAAACCTGGTCTAGTGAAAGGTGTCCCTGCCCCTGGGATCTTCAAAAGCCCCTTTCAACCAAAAGCATTCTGTGTTTCTTTCATAGTCTTTGTTATGGTGCAGATAGTATAGACTATCTGCAATAACTGAAGCTGTGCTACTCTTTATGAATACTGACATAACCAGGAATGTGTTCCACTCAGTGATGAATCAACTCTTCCAGTTTCTGATTTCAGTTTTCTACATTCAATACAACTATTCACATTCATGTGAAGGTCTAAAAAAGCCCATCGTTTTACTTAGGAAAATGTCTCTATAATAAGCCTTAGCATAACTATTCTTAATAATAAGTGTCCTGAGGATACTTCTACCTTAACCTCTACAAAGATTATTCTCCTCTTACCATTATTCTTTCTGTGACATGTTCTTCCTCAATCCTTGATAAGTGTGTCTCTCCTCAGGAGAATTCTCAGGACATTTGAATGCAGCTTCAAGGTGTTCTTTTTAATGTCTAAATTGCTCAAGGTAGTCATCATTGCAGATTGCAGCTGCAAGGGCCAGGATATTCATGGACAGTGAAGGACTGAATAAAAGATCTTGTCATAACAAGGATACAAACAGGGAATAAATTGTCTGTGATACATAACTGTTCAGTCTGTCTTAAACACTGGCTTTGGGTTCTTCTAACTATATGAATTGTAACAGAACATATTAAGAAATACAAGAGAGACTTGATGTTCTTAAAAGGAATCTGCATTCTAATGATTTTGGAGTATGAAAATTTTCAGCCAAGAAATGGCATCTAGCTGTCCCAAGGGAGGTTTAGTTGTGATATTAAGTAAATTCTTTTCACCAGAAGTGTTGATAATCATTGGAATGAGTTGCTTAGGGATGGGGGTGAGTCCCAACCCTGGAGCTATTTAAGAGATGTGCAGATGTGGCACTTTGGGTCATGGTTTAAATGGTGGGCTTGGCCATGCTGTCTTAACATTTTGACTCAATGATCTTCAACGTCTTTTCTAGCCTGAATGATTCTATGATTCTGTATAGAAGATCAGTGAGAATATCTAGATTTTCTCTACGTTGAGACAACTGATCTAAACAACAGATCTCTTCTCTGACCACATGAGTTAGATGCGGCTTTTTAGAGGATATTTTTTTCTTTCAAAGACAATTTAACAGATGCTGGGTTGCCAAACAGACCTCTGTAGTTCTTCCGTCTCTTTCCTTTTCTCATTAGAATGGATGCCACACAGAGAAGCACCAGTAATTCTAGTCACCCATTCCTGTGAATGCTGCCACACATGCAATTCAAATTATAGTTTTTGTTGGAAAGGTCAGCCATGAGTTACAGGTAGTTTCAGCATGTCTAGCTTTTTAAAATGTTTCTGAAGTCAAAACAATTATTCAAGTCAAATAAATTATTTATTATTATAAACATGTTTTACTTCCAAAAAGAAATCTGCTAACCAAGTATATTAAAAGGCTTGTCTGAGATTCACACAAAAAGTGTACAGTTTCACTCTTTCATTCACAATACTTATGAGGTATTCTTCAAATTAAAAAATGCTGAGCACCGATTACTATCTAAAATCTGCTTAATTTTTGAAGCATGTACTCAAAGGAAGTGGGGTTGAATCTTTCACTGTTTCACAATCGTTGTGTTGTGTTTGAGCTTTATGAATAAGTGAAGCAAATGTTATAAATTGAATTTATTTCTTAAAAATTAATGTTCTTGGAAATATATTTTATTGAGTTTACCCATTTTATTTTTAGAGAGAATAAGAAAGAGTCATATAGACAGAATAAAAAAAAATATGATGAGTCTTTATTAGGCATTTTCACTAGGAAACTTGAAGGAAAAAAATTGTTTCATCACTGGCATTGCTGTGAAGTACTACATCCTGTCACTATGAATAGAATGAGTGTTATAGACTGGAAATGGAAAATTCACACTGAGGAAAAGATAAATCTTCCATAGAGTCCAGAAGACTCAACCAGAAAGTTGATCAACTTAAACAAAGGAATTGAGAAAAGTGCAGTTTTAAAGGTACATTGATCATGGGAGAAGATGGAGAGACTAAATTTGCCAGCCTTCTAAAGCAGCTGAGGTAGCCACAATCCTTATTGACATATAGAATCTAGAATTGCCATCAAGAGACAGGTTTAATCCATTTTTATTTCCCTTGAGAGCAACATTTTCCTCTACATCTAGAAATTTTGTGTAGAATTTTAACTTTCTGGTCAGTGGATCCATTTCCAACCCAGGAGCAGATCTCAATTTTTTCTGTTTACTATAGCAGATTTTGAAGTAAAGGTCACTTTTAACTATAAGAGTGATTGAACTCAAAATTATTACCCTGAAATACTGATAATGAAATTTCCTAACATGAAATAAGGCTAAGTTGGGGGTTTTATACTGAAGATTAAATCTAGAATGAAAAATACCCAAACAACAAGCTATGTTGTTCTGCAGGTCTGACGCTTTTCTTGTCAAGGAAGCATTTTGGCAGATTTTGGAATTCTGTGAATTCTTACAGTCCATAACTAATTTATTCACACTTTGCATGTTAGTACTGAATTTCTTGGTTTTGGAATTGTGAAAGGAAATCTTTGTTCCTTTAAAATAATATTATCTATAATACAAAAATCAGAGAAGAATTGTACCTTTCATTTAAATTAATCAGTAAAATAACAATTTTCTAAGTTCTTCAAGGTGGGCATTCAAAGGTTTCTGGCATATAAATATTTGGTTCTGTAGCACCCAGTGACTATAAAGGAAAAGTTAATTACCAACACCTATACAGATCTTTATATGGATTTCTCTCTGTCTGTGTATTAATGTAAGTCTGAGTGTCAGGACTAGTGAGAATACAAACACCTATATGTGCTATCTCAAAAGATTTCCTTTTCTGGAATAACAAGATCTTTGACTAGTTGGTCCCTGAGGGAGAGGGTGATATTACTAGGTGGTAGGGAGAGTTTGGTAGAGTAAAAGCCTTTGCTCTGCCTGGTGATTGATAGTCTCAATGTTTAATTATCCTTTCCCATATAGATAAAAGACATGCTGGGAGAATGCCAGACTTTCATTTTTTAAGAAGGAATGGTTGAAAATATCGTGTCTTAGTTGGTAAATTGGGTCAGTCTTCACCTTGGACAAGTCATAGACCCATAATCATGAATCTAGGACTGTTAGTACTTTTAAGAAAAGATATTTTCAAGTCATGATGGGGATGTTTTCAGCTCTTGGGATTCAGCTAGAATTCCATAATGTCCTCAGTCAAATTCACCCATAACAAGCTCAATCTTTCATGATATTCATATTCATAAATGGTAAATATGTCAAGAACATAAGACAGAAGAAAACATGATTGAAGCTACTTTTCACTTTCCTTTAAATCTTTCTTGAAGATCTCTGTTAATATTTTTTTAACATTTTGGATTTTTTCTACTGACATGGAAAGGAGACTGTTCAGGAAGACCTGGGAGCTTAAGGGTTCATTTATTCATTGTACATCTTGAGATAAATGGAAAAGTGTATTTATAACAAACAGAATTCTATAGAGAAAAGGACAGAGCAAGAAAAAATCAAAGGTGTGCATGTTCTTATTTAATATTGTTTATTAAAGTTTTGAACTGCAGAAGGATAATAGTTAAAATCAGAAAAAGAAAATATTCTGTTGCAAATAAGACGGTGTGCTGATAAAATTGGTACCAGGCATCCATTCTGACTCAAATGGATTTTCAATCCATTTCTGTCCTATACTTCTCATGTCAAGCTGTAATAGTTTGGGAAACAGATGTGCTTAAGTTCCCACTCCATCTCCCAACTACATTTTAATAAGAATTTCTAGAATTCATGGGAAAACGAATTTTTTTTTCCATCTTTTGAAAGATTTCCATCTTGACTTCAAATGATAACATACTTAGCACTGGATTTTTTTCAGGTCTGATGTAGCCTGCTTTAGGAGCAAGTCTAGCCCTAATACATGTCACTATGGCACAGAGGCTTTGCAGTGATACAGCTCTCTAAACAAATATGTAACTTTCCTACCAATAATTTGCTTCTATCATGAAAAAACTTACTCTTTCAAAAATAAAAAAAAAAACTCTGTGTCACTGTTTTTTCACAAAAACATGTTTCCTACTCTCAGACATGTCATTTTTGTATTTCCATGATACAGGTCTTCCAACATCAACCTTGAGGACAGGCTAATTCCTCACAATACAAAGCTAGTTACAATATTTGCTGATGGAAAATAATTCTTCCTTCTTCTTACCTGTGCGCAAAGCTAGTCTATTTGATTTGACATGTTATGCTGATGTTTATCTTGGAACAGAAATTCTGCACTCATTGTTTGCTTCAGCAAATCTCCTGAGGATTATACTGCATGCTGTTCCCCTCAAAATGGGTGTATGATGAGGAAAATAATGTCTGCTTACTTGTAATTATTTGAGTTAGTATAAATTGGCTCTGAGGATGCACACATCCTATCCTTTTATCCATCTCTCCAGTCCTCTAGATTCTGCTGGTTATTGCAAGGAAACAAGACTGTCCAGTTTACGTAGCCCATTTGTCCATTGCTGGAAGGAGCGAGGAGATGCACGTCTTCAGCTCACTCCTTGCAGAACAAGGGCAAATCCTGGGAGCTGTGGGGCTGCAGAGCAGCAGTTAGGAGGCACAATTATTGCTTACCTAAGTAAGCTACACAGCAAAAGATGTTTTTCCTGTCAGTGTCTGAGCATCTCAAACTGGCACCTGGGTTTTCTATTTCCTGACAGTTTGCTTGTAACAGAGCCCTTTTTATATAGCACACATGAAAAGCAGTGAAGACTCACCTCACAATGTTGTTTATATTCCTGCTGACAGTAGAATCTTATTCCAGAAAAAGTCTGAACAAGATGAACAACAGCATTCATTTATAGAGTTACAAATTCTGTCCCAAATTGATGGAAGCCGAGAAACTGTTCTGTGTATGAACAAAAATAATAACAGGATGGTTTTTGCAGTGAGTTAATTCGAGCTGTATTTATTTTTTTCATTACTGTATGTTAAATTTCTTTTTTGCTGGAATGTTACATAAGCAAGATGAAAAAAGAAAAGGAAGCAGAGGAGAATGGAGGAAGAACTGGAGGAAAAGAGCTTCAAGGGTGAATGTGTAGTGCTGTACAATTATTTCAGAGAACATTTTGAGTGGTAGGTGCAATGTGTTAGGTATGTTCTAATTTTATTGTTCTGCTGGAATTAGAGACTTCTTTGAGAGCCTGAACAGTATATTTTAAGCAAAAGTTTTATTAGAATATTAAGTGACTAGTCCATCCTTTCCCCCCTAATGGGATGAAATGCAAGAGAATGTAGTTAAAAATCTTCCTACCCTGGTTAGAGGCCATGCCATGATGGACAGTAAGGTTCAGCAGCTGTCATTATGCTGTCATTAGCTCGACATTTGTTATCAATGAAATGCTGCAGAGCTATTGTTCCAAGGCTGCTGCTGTAAAATCATAGTGCATTGTAGTTTGTTGGAGGGTAGTAGCACTTGTTAATTTGATCAAGGCTGAAGTTTACGGAGGATAAAGTAAACAATGCAAACTGCAGACACCATCAGTTTCCTATGGGCAGTGAAGTGTAGTTTGTTCCATTTACACTTCACAACAACATCTGATGGGCTTTGTCAGTGCTGCACAGAGTAATTAAACCTGAAATCAATAGCAGGCATTTGTCATGTTTACAGCCGCTCTTTCTGCTGGGTTAAACTCATCAGTTTAGTGCCGTTCTGTTTTACTGCAGAGACACGCTCCATTATTTCTTCAGGTACAGTTGAGATATTCAGTTACATGCCCAATAGTTTGAATACGACAGTAAGATTAAAAGGGGCGGGCAAATGGACAGTTTTTGTAATTTATTCACTGATTTCCTTAAACAGCGCCGGAGCTCCATTGTCTTCCACCTACCCTTTATGGAACCTTTTACACCTGGGAATAATGCATTCCCATTGTCCAATGGTGGCAATGAAGGCAGCACTAAAATTCCATGGGAGTTGGCACAGAATATAACTTCACTCCAACAGGATACTGCACTGAGCTAGGAAAAATGAAGTAGTGTACCAGTTTCACAAGAGCCATTCCAAGCTCTGCACATGTACCTCATAGAGGTGTTACATGATTTTAACGTGAGCTCTAGTAGTCCACGCTAGAAAAATCTTCTGTCTAATGATATCTGGTAACATTCTTATTGTTGCTTTATAGATAGCTCTGACATAGTAGTGTATTATGCATGTCTAGGCCTTTGCTGGGATGGTAATAGTAAGAGTGAAGTTTGACAGATTGGATGTACCATTAATCTTATACTGGAGCAGTGATCCTATATTGCTGATGGCTCAAATGCTTGTAAACTGCATTAAAGGTTGCTAGAGTTTTGGGATTTTTTAAAATCTTGCTCTGGCACATATGCAGCTTAAAATTCTAGTACTTACATTTAAGGCTGTTTAAATATTTGCTAGCTGATTTGTCCAGAGCACCAGAAAGTTTTCTCTGAGTGTTTTTTTTTATGAGTAATATTTAGATCAGTGGCACGTAATTATTTCAATTACAGTGATCTTAAATACATAGCATTTTCATCTCAAATGGTTCCAAAAGGTTTTATAAACTGTCACAATTTATACATTGCTTGCTTTATCCACTGCTGAAGTGCAGCCACCCTGTGTGAAACACAACAACTATTCAACACTGCACTGTGGCTTGGGACTGGAAATTAGGATCTCTCTGTATTTGTAATTGCAGTGGGAAATTAGGTAGGCTGAATGTAATTACCTGAGCTGGAATTTGGCCAGCAGACTGAAGTTAACACACCTACTCTTCAGAAGAGTTCCCTGGGATTGCTTATCACCAGTTTGGGTAGGACCTTCCCATTTATATCTCATCCAAAAGAAAACTCCTACAGGACTACACCAGTTTTGTACATACCTATTGCATTGTTGGAAAGGAAATAAGAGATTTGGCTCATGGTCATATGACAGTGTGACCTGTGCTTGGATTAGCAGTTACAAAGTTCAGAACACATATTATCCAGGTAACAGTTTTCATTTTTTAAAATTTGCTGGGTGAAAAGGTTTAGTGAAATATTATAAGTGAAAATACATAGAATGCAGGAATTAGGGAATATTTATGTATTTATAAATCTGTTGGTGGGAAACATATACTTGTTACAGTGTTGACTGAGCTGAGGGCTAGAAAAGATTAGATTTTCTCTATTTTCCTCATTATATTTCTTTTTATATTATGTTTCTTTTTATTTTCCATGTAGAATGAAAAGATATATGCTAAGGCTGTCTTACATACTGTATTTTTATGTGTATAATAGGGACCTGTGGAGGCTAAATCAAAATCAATAGCTGGCATAGTTATGTGTGGTCAATCTTGATGAGATATGAACTAAAATTCTGTTAAAAGTTCTCTAAAAAGAGAATTTGTAAAACTAGTTGATATTTCAAAAGCAAAAGGAGTTTTGTGAGCCAAGGATATAATTTGCCTGCAGTAGTCTGTATGAGTATATTGCTTTTAGACTTTCTTATGGACTCCTACTTCCTTTCCTCAAAGGCAGCTGTTTTCCTCAGTTGTTGCTGGAAAAAAACTGAGGAAAAGAGGCATATATGATTCTTATGTGATAACATGCTAAATAAGGCTATTCATTGTGTTCCTTACAAGTTCCAGAGAAGTAGTGATCCCCTAGGTGCACAGACTTTCAGACAAAATATTCATTGATTACAAACATTTGCTGTCCATTCTCTGAAGTCCAAGTGAAATGAACTGAAATGATCCCACTGAATTATGTTTTTTTCAATTTTTAAATAAAATATGAGATAACAGCAAGAAACTGTTTGGAAATAAAAAACCTGGGCACGCCATCTTCATTAAGTAGCATACACAGCTCTAGAATAAATTGGAGGAGTTCTAATGGTATGTTAGGAATAAGCCATCATTAGCTGTATGGTAAAAAATGAACTTATATGTTGAAAAATTTTAATTTAAAATTTCATCATGTCATTGTTCTGATATGATATGAATAGAAAATATTTTCCTTATACATTTGCACAGCAATAGCATATAATATAAACTGTATTCTCTAAGACATAAGGCATGTTCAAGTATCCTCTGGCATCAGGTGTTAGGTGATCAAATATCAGAATTCTATCAATGCAAGAAATCTATTACCACCCAGTGGTTATAAATAATGTACCATACTGAGACATCCTCTCTCACTTGTTTGAGGGAGGCAACATGAAATTTTGGCCATTAATACAACAAACTTTGAAGGAACTGAATGGTTGTACTGGACAATCTAATATATTGGTCATCAGCCTTCTGTCCAGAGAGAAAAACTGGAGCAGCTAATGTCCAAGAGGAGCAGCCAGATGGATCAGCATCTTGCTGAAGGTTAGTGGGTTTGTATGTCCTCATTTTTGTCACAGTGGCACTGAACATGTCAGTAGAACCTTTTCCCCCTGGGATGTAGAACTACTTCTTCCAAAGTCAGTGAAGTCTCCTGCTGGAGTAGAGCCGTTTGAAACAGCTTCCTGACAAGGAGTGAGGGGATAAACCCCTTCAGACTTCTATGACTAAACTACCACAGATAATGTCCTTTCCAGATAGGAAGCAGCTGTCCTACACTTTTTCTTATTTTCTTACCTTTGCTTTAGTCCCAGAGTCAATATTTCCATATACCTTTCCATATTTCATACCTGTAAACTGGGAGTGGTTTCCACTTTGGCATCCAGGGAATTCTTTGTTATTGTAGTAGGAAAACTAAACTCCTGGATTTGAAATTTGCATGAAATTTGTCAAGGTGTCTTGTCAAACCACTGAAATACAGACTTTTGCTGTCACTGGAATGTGCCCATCAGAGCTGAAGCTCTATCTGTGGCTTTGCTAAAAATGCCTCCATTCTTAATGTCTCCTGAAGCTTTATCTATATTCTTATCAACCACTGCAGTAATACAGAGGAAGACTCAAAGCTAATGCAGCATGTGATAGAGTGATTCTATTTGCTTCAAGAACTCAGCAACTGCTCCTGTGATAATTGTGGATATGGGAACTTACTGCTTGGAGCATTCACATTGCAAATACGTACATCACTCAAAGATAGAGAAAGGTACCACTTTCTGATCACTGAAGTTCTTCAGGTTTTGTAATCCACATATAAATTATTCTTATCCTTATATCCCTCCTTTCCTGTCCTTGAACAATCTCCTTTTTTTCCTCAGGATTCTGTAGAAGAGGACAAAATGACATTGTGTGTAGCTCCCTTCACCCATTTATGAGCTGACCATGTTCTTGTGACACTGAGAGAGAAATAAGCTTTGGTTGTGACAGCGCATTCACACACTGACAAGGGTAAAAGTACATTTAGGAGGTATTTCTCAAAAAGCTTGCTGACAGTTGCCTTTTTGGTTTTTTTTGTCCTGATTTTGATTCCGAAATTATTTGCAAAACTGCCAGTTTCTGCATTTGGGTGAACCTTCCTAAAGCCCACTATTGGTTTACCCTTAACACAGAATTTAGCTTCTTTCTCATGTCAGTAATTTCAGTTATGTTAATGACATTGAAATTACAAGAAGGATCAAATAAGAATGGGTTATTCTTTTTATGTAGAAAAAGTGCAGTTGTACCATTACTGTCGAGCATGACACTTCTGAAATGAAAGAGCAGTGCCAAAAAGCAAAACAGCTGTACAAAAGGAGGGATTTTGTTAACTTTGTTATCAGAAAAAAACAGCTGGCTTTGCAATTACTGTTACATTATTATATCAAATATATACTGTAGTCCAAGGATAGGTTGAACATTCTATTTATAATATAACAATGTTTTCTATAATATAAATACAAATAAAATTATAACATACATTATCTCTAGAAACAATAACAAAATGTATCTTTTTATTTAAATAATTCTGAAATCCTGTTTGATGCAATAAGTAAAAAATGTAGAAAAAAGTAGAAAAATGTGAAAAGATTGTATGTCTGTATGCATGTTATAGTTGCTTGCTTAGAAGATATATTAAATACCCATGTATCCCGTTTTGTACAGATTTCACACATCTGCTGAGTTGCTAGCATTCTGTGAAATTCTAATGAGGAAAAAAATGCTACATTCAGTGTAAAATATTTGCCATACTTGTCCTAGCTTTTTTATAAGAGTTACTGTAAAATTCTATTTTGATTTGAAAAGTCCTGGGGAATATACTTTTACCATAATGTGGAAAAATATTTTTCTTTTCTAAGCATTACCAGTTTTTTAAAATGAGTGTTTAATAAAGAAACCTCACTATTAATTCTGTAACAATCCCATGTAAGTAGTTTGCATAAAATGTTGCAATTTACATAAACTATTATTATATTTCCATTTTACAGTTACTGCACTAGATTTTATGAGACCATTTATGATTTGAAGTTTGGCTTCTTTGAGGCTTAATTTGAATGGTGACATATGCTGTACAGTGAACATCCAGCAGAAGTTGTTACAATCTTCTGTCTCCTAGTGCTTGTTCTCTGATATTGATATTTCTTGGCTTTTTTTTTCTCTTCAGTGAAAAAATTGTGGGCAAAATTTAACAGGTATGTTGTAGATTTTAGACAGAGAAGGTTTGCATAAAAAGAGATATTTCACTCTTAGAAAGACAGCTGAAATCTCCTATCTCTGTTTCTTGGAATTTCTGCCAAGGACTCTCTGTAGGGTAGGGAAAGGAGAATGAAATAATCTCTCAGGTTTCCTGTTAGTAAGATTTCAGTATGGTAGAGAGAGCATAATATAACAACATAATTGTACAGACAGCCACAATATTGCATTGACAGAGAGCTGAACCATGCCCTTACTGATGTCTTTTGTGTAGAATGCAGACCTATTCTAACTGAATAGCTAAAGTCCTGGTATTCTATTATAATTATAATAAATTCCATGTTTAAAATTTAGCTTCCATGATCTTTAAGGTTACAGGGTGCTTCTGGTGTTTTTATTGAGAAAGGTGATAGAATTGACATAAAAATTTGTTTTAAAATTGTCAATTGATAAAATTAGGTTTTGTTCAATTTCATCCTTGCATTTTTGATTAGTGAAGGTTTCCTAAACTTTTTTCAAAATTTTGAAACAGTTTATTCTAATTGGAGTAGAGGGCAGCAGAGATGTACATAACTTACGTTAGCCAAAGTGCTCCTCTACACAATTTCATTTGGAACATGGCTTTAGAACAAAATAGCAATGTTGATTTCCATCAGGAGATAAGGTAGTGGTAATATTATGGAACCTTCTGGATACAAAGTTTTAAAGCAGATCTCTCTAACTGCATAGAAATTCAAATGAATGAGCTTCAAAACCAGAATTTAATGCCAGCAGTTTTATGGTTGACTACAGTCTTTGTAAAAATAAAATATATCACCCTGTAAAATCAATACAATTAATGAAACAACAATAAAAATATTTCATACTTTCAAATGAACTAAATAAAAATTATCTTTAAATAAAAGTATTTTTTGTGGCTTTCTGTCACTTCAGAGGCAATGTAGTCTTGTGGGAGCTGTGCATAAATATTAGATATTGTGTTCAGTATTACTGTTTGCTTTTTTGATACCTTTCACACTTTAATTTCTACAGCTGTACAACTGAAAGAACATTTGGTTTTGCATGAGCTTCAGAATAAAGAGGTTTATTTTTTATTTGCTTCATCTACTCTGCATAGTGTCATTATTACAAAAATCTTAGTCTTTGTAATGACAAAAAGAAAGTCTGTATCTAATGACGTTGATGTGAGTAATTAGCCTTTTCCCCTAGTGATGCAGATTTGTCTATTCCTAAATATATGAGAATGTAGAGCCTTTATAAACCTTCAACAGTTCATGGTAACATAAATAAATGGACATTCCCATACAGTTTCATCTTTTCCAGAATAGCATTGCAAGTTCTCCCTCATAACATGCTCTAAAAATATTGACAGGTATATATAATCAAACTGTGATGATATAGAAGAAAAATTAATGATGCAATAGTAGGCAAATAAGTTTGTGCTTAACAGCCTAAAACTATGTTATGCAGAAAACAATAATGAAATCGTAAACTCTTTTTTTTTCTCTTCAGACAAAGCATATAAACCTAAGTATGGAGAAGCATGTAGGATTGAATAAGTTCTTAATTCTATGTAGTTTCAAAATATTTTTTATACTTATATCAAATTTAACCTGAATTTTAATACTGAATTGCATTCCTTTATATTTCTAGATTGACTTTAGTCCAAACAAGTAGCTTTTGCTTTTTGTGAAATGAAAACTTTCTGCATGGAAAATTGGCAACAATGAATCTAAATTCACTGTTAATGTTTTGGACCACATAACATGTAATGTAATGGAGGAACACTTCTATATTTTTTCCCATTATTCTCAATTAACATAAATGTTAGTTTTAAAGTAAATGTATTAAAAAAAAAGTAAGTATCTGTTGTGATATAGTGGCATATTGCCACCAACTGCATAACTCTAAAGAATTTTCTCTTTTTCTTTTCTGGTCTTTGTAGGATTGGTATTTTCTTCCATTACCATTCAAAAGCAATTGATCAGAAGAGATCAATCCCTGACTTACTGGCACTGTATATCATAATAATTGTTTACAATTTAATTTGTAATAAAATGTCTTCAAATTACTATTTTCCACAGTCAGTATCACTTTTTTTGTAGTTTGCATCAAAACCAAGATGTGTTTCCTGTTCTTTTCTTTTGTTTTATAGTCTGTTGTCATTCATGTTTTCTGCAACGGCAGTATTATTTATTCTATTTCTTTTTGTCTCTGAACTGTGACTTGTGTTCTGCTTGCTCTAACACTTCCTTATTTTTCACTTTTTTGGAGTCACTAATTCACTTCTATGCCTTCTGAAGGTTTTTTTTATTCCTGACACAACTGGTGGTGTCAGTGACCCCTACTACCTGAAGGCACTGTGCTTGTACTTCCAGTTCACTGCTTTGATACCAATCTGTTCCCATACCAATCTGTCCCCATGATATCAAGAAAGAAAAGAACTGTGACTTAAGAGTCATATCCAGGTTGCTGCCAGCCTTAAACAACCACGGCATCAGATATTACAAAGATCTCCACATAAGTTCATTTTCTTATCTTCTTTTATAAAGTCAATTTAGTATTCCTCCCAACACAATTTTACTTTTTTTCCCCAGGAATTATTGAAAGAAATTATCAAAACATTGACATTCATCTCATATTGCTTTAAAACTTAGGAACTTCTTGGTCTCCAGTATGTCTTTTGAATTCACCTACATATATGTTTAACACATGTAGTATTACACATATTCACCTATATATATTCAACAGTTCAAGCAGTGCCATATTCTGGTCTTGCAAAACGAAAACACAAAATATCCTGTTGATTTCTAAAGATCTTGGCTATTGTTTTTCTTCTGCTGAACATCTGTGATCACACCAGATCACAAAATTGAAGTAGAGGGAAAATTTTAGTCCTAGACCAAGCTCTCCCCAATCCTTGAGTCTTTCGATGAAAAAATATGTTTTTGTATCCTATCCACAACAAAACTAGTGAACTGTCAAGCAGCACTATTGAGGTCCATTTCTATTCAGTGGGGCAATGATAAACACTTCCAAATTTTGATAGACATGAGATTGATACATTTTATGTTCTGAAGGACAGCTTGTTCTTCTGGTTCAAAACTTCTTTACATGTAGCTATTGACACACAGGAGTAAGATTATAATCAGTTGTGAAATCTGTTTTGATCTTTCTTTAATAGTAATGAATTTAATACACATCCTTTTAGCCAGAGGCATTTTTAGATTTTTTTTCAGATGTTTTGATCACAGGTTGAGTCTCCAGAATTCAGTAGTAGCAGGCAGATGATCAAAAGGTAAACTGCCCATGCTTTTCTAATCCTCTGTTTTACAATTTGGAGGTAGACATCTTTATTGGGAAGAGCCCAACTATGTACTGTTTTCCTTTCACCTGTGAAAAATCAGTGTCACTCCATGTCCTGTAGGACAGACTGTTTTGTGGCCTTGCAAATGTTCACTGCTTTACCAGTTCAGGCCTCTAAGGTGGTAAATCCTTTGATTTCTCCAAGATTAATGCCTTAATTACCTGGACACCAAAGGATACTGAAGAGGGATAAAATCAAGTATTTCTAGTACTTGAAATTGTTGCACCCTTTTATTTTTTTACATCTTCTGCACTAATGTAATCATGGCTAAAGAGTGCATCAGCATAAAATAACAGAACATTCAGATATTATTCTACAACCATTGAATCTTTTTATTATTAAACAATGTAGTTCATGCAGCAAAAAATAACTTTGGAGGGGTCAAGAATATTTCATACATAAGAAAGATTATATATGAACAAAAATATTTGGCTAAAATGAAGAATTTTATATTATTTTATAATATTATACATTTATTTTTGAATACTTTTAATGTTAAAGCAGGCTGTCTGTGCTTATATTTGCTGATATTATTTTAATAGCGTTATTATTTTAGTAGCATTTTTTCATTATTATTTTAGCAGCATTTATTATTTGTATAACTCAACATCCACATAAATTTTCTACCAAGCATTTAATGCTTATCTGGTTTTATCTCCTATATTAATTCTCCATTTGAGTAATTACAGGAATGAAACTTGTTTTTTTCAGAACTGATGGCACTGCCATGAGAAGTGTTATCAGTGAAAGGCTACTTGTAGTTACTGTTACTTCAGTTTGCAGATAGAAAAAATGCAATTGTCAGAAAATATTTTACACCATATTCCTGTTGCAAGAATAATTAATTTTTTCAAAAAGATCTCTAGAAAATTATTCAAAAATATGATCTCTCATTCTCTCTGTCAATCCATGTACATAATTAAGTGTGCATCTTCTAAAATTCCTCCCAAATGTAATAAAAAAAAAATCATGCCACAGATGTAAAAAGATACTGTCTTTCAGATAAAGAGTTAGGTTCAGCAATCTGGGCTATGTGGATTTTTTTTTCCTTTGGCTGAGGATACAGGGGAAGACCAGTCTCAGCTCAGGGACCATCAAAATCTGTATTAGATCAGTATGTAATATCAACAACATAAATCCCCTGACTCATGTTAGAGCTTGTTCAAGCAGGGCTCAGCTGTTTGCAGTGTACCTTAAAAGGGATGCAGTTGCAGAGATTTACTGAGTAGCTGCGTGATCCTTGGTGCATAAATTACCAAATATCAAATGCTGGTGGCAGCATCAACAGAAGATCAGAAGTAAGGAAAGTGAATCACTGGTTATATTATCTCAATTTCTGTTGTATCTTCTGTGACTTGTTCTGTCCTAAACTATTTCCTAACAGGCATTCATTGATCAATTGACCCTCAGACAGGAAAAACCCCAGCATCCCATGCTCACTTTAAAATAAGTTTCTTTAGCATAGCTGGGAGATTTGTCAACTCTATTACAATGACCTTGTGGCACTTGGTATCACTATGCTTTATATTCACTGGGAAGTGACATATTTGGTATGGAACAGACACTAGTGGAAAAACCTCCTCTGGGGAAGCTCTGTGGAGTGTGAGGGACAGATATGTACTAACACAGTAAATTTAAAAGTAAGTTACTTTGGGGTTTGGTGTTCATATTATGAACAGGATACTTTATGCCTACAGAAGAAACCATCATTCCTGCCCGGAGAAGCCAATTTCATTCCTCACAACATCAAGTTTAAGTAGTATAGCCAATTAATATAGATCCTTTAATAATTAGTTCATTGTGCTGATGCATCTGATTGTCAAAATCAATTGCTCTTATCTTTCAAATAAAACACTGCTGTCAGAGTGACCATTCAAAATGACAATTGACCCTTTAAACCACAGGGATTTATATCATTTTTATAGGTATATCATTATGTGGACAAAATCATTGATTTTAAGATTTGTCTCTACAACTCTTCATATGGAACCATAAAATAATTTTCTATGGATCACTTGTGACACAAAGTGATTGGAATTCCTCCTAGAATTCCATGTTCCTTTTAAATCTCTGTAAATATTTTGGTATTCACAAGAATTTGTACTCCTTAACTACATATAGTGCAAAGAAATATCTTCCTTCATTTGGTTTTAATATGGCTGCTTTCACTTCATTTCTTTCCTGTGTGGTTGAAATTTCATTTCAGGTAAGAGCCACCAAGAAATTCCTCTGAATTATTGAGCGTTTTCCACTGAAAAAGGAAACTTCATTTGAATGTGCAAATCTAAGACATTTCTTTCCATATTTTGAATGCAAATTCCAGAATGTTTGAAGAAGTCAAATATATCAATGGACAAATGTTATGAACTAGAAGTCTTTGATCAAGTTTTGCTGAGGAGCAAAAGATCATGAACTGTAGTGCTTTTCATACATCTGTGAGTCTACAAATTCAGAAGTTAGAGTGTCACAGGTACAACAAAAACAAATGACAGAATTGTCCACTTGAATATCTTACAATCAGTTTTGTGATTTATATCCCTGTTTTCCTAGATAGTAAGAAGAGGTGCAGTACATGTTCTGCAGGTCAAGTCTGATCACAATTTGACTGTTTACCTCTTTCCTAAAGATAGAATTCTTTTAAAGACAGGATGCACTTAAAGACTTTTTTCCTGCTTATGTTCTGGGAAATCTTTCTGTAGAAATGTCAGTGAGGGAAAGTTTGGTACTTAAAGGACATATGCTGTTCACTTTCCAAACCTCAGCTCTTTTTTCAGAGGAGTGAATTAGAGAAAAAGAGCCATTTCACTTTGTCTGTCCCAGCTGACATATGCTATGCAATGAAGCCGTTTTGGGCACTGGACAAACAGTCTGACTGCTCTAATAGCCACTGAGTCTCTCAACATCTGAAGAAAGCTCTTGTCCTCTTTGGCATGCTGTTACTCATTCTCAAAATGTCTGGACCATTTTAAATCATACCACACAGTAGAACCTCACTGATGTTTCAATAAGGTAAACGTATTTGTGAAAATTACTACATTTCAAACTTTTCTGTCATTTCCCCTTATTCCTTAGATATGTGAAAGTACTGGGATGCTGAAAACGTGTGTTTTCAGGCATTGAATGTAAGCATATTAACATCAAGTATTCTATATTTGTTAAGGAAACCTAAAAAAATGTCCAAAAATCAAGAAGATAATAATATCTTTTTCAATTAATTATCCATCTCTCTTTTCATTGTTTTGAGATTTATGAAAGACACATACCATTTTAATATTTTAGTGATTTAGAGGCTGACAGTCTGTACAGAAAGAATTTTTACATTTAGTTGCATAACCACAACTAGCTTCTAGCCAAGGTTTTAGAAATTTTGTATAAATACAGAAAAAAAAAAGGCCAATATGCCTTTGATCAATACATTGCATAGTAAAAGGTGTAAAATAATTTTTAATATTCTAACTGTCTTGGGAACTCCCAAAATTTGAATAGGGATTGTTGGGGACCTGTTCAGGCATGCTACTATTTCCCTTGGATAGTTTTGTCTTTAAAAGGTGAGACACTAAATTATCCACTTGGGAACAGATCCAGAAAACATGCAATTCTTCAATATTATGCACTGGGATCCCAGAAGAACTCAGACTATATTAGTCCACTAATCCACAAAATTTTCTTTAGAGATATGGGAGGTATTAAAGCGTGGTCTGGGTTTTACCAAAGTCCCCTAGACCTCCTGGGTTGTGAGCAAACTTGTAGCTATAAGGCTGAAATGTTTGTTGGTTGAAATGTTTGTTGGCTGTTTATTGGCTTTGTATAAGGCTGAAATGTTTGTTGTTTCTGAAATTTACACAATATGTATTTATGTTGGTTTTCCAATGACAGCTTGAGTATCCGCAACAGGATTTTTTTTTGTAGGCTTCACGTAAAAATGGTGCTTTGAATCTGGCCAAATTAATCTATACTTCTACATGCTTAAAATATATTTTTCCACCTTAGCATGTACCTTTTAACCTAAAGAGTTTTCTGTCAAATGGGAGAAGAGCAACAAGGAGCTAAACAGAATAGCAGAATAACAGGATACAATAATCTTCTCTCAAAAATAAACCCAAAATTACAGAAAATTCCTTTGTTTGGGTTTTGGTGAGGCAACCAGTGGGCCAGGTGGTTGCAGCCCAGTGCCTGTGGTGCTGTTTCACTCCCAGTTTCAGACTGTCCAGCCAGAGGGCTGCCCTCGCTCCCGCTGGGTCACCAGGCTCTGTGCAGGGAGGGAGCAGACGATGGTGACATTTGCTCCAGCTGCTCGAGTGGCTCTGCTTTCTGCAAGGGCACACACGGCTCTGGAAATGGCATCACTGAGTCCCCTCCCATCAAACAGGCTCTGAAGCAGAATCCTCCACCTCTAAAAGCTTTTAGACTCAGGCTTTTGCATCAGGAGGCTTTAAAATACTGCCTTAGACTGTAGCAGCCGCTCATCATATGGACATTTGGGCTTAGTTGGCCCAGGTTTGTGCAAACTGTGCTAATTGTTAATTCCTCCACCTTATAATGTGCACTTGCTTTTAACAGAAATACCTCCCTAATGTAACTGTCAACAAAGTGCACAAATTCATGAATTTCACAATTGCTTGATGAGGGCTTTTTGTGCTCTACTCAGCTGAGTAGCCCTCAGTCACCAGCCATGTTGTTTTAAACATGCACTTTAAGGCTGTACATTTAAAATATATTTGAAGAAATGTTTTCTCCAAAAAATTTTTGAAGAATCAGCCATCCTGTTGTTCTATAGTGATGAAATAAAAAGAAGTTCTGAATGCCAAATAGTGAAATTTCAATATTTATCTACCTTATGATTAAAAGTCCATCCAGGCTCTCTTTATCCTAAGTGGTTTATAATGGAAAATAATGAAAATTAATATAGAATTATGTGTCAAAAAATCATGCAATATCATGCATTATAACCAGAGAAAGCTCAATCAAAATCAGGTTTAAAGGAATGGAAATGTTTCTGATTACAGAAGCATACATTCCAAACAACTTCATCTGGTATTAGACAATGAGATTCTAACATTACATAAGTCTTTAAAATCAAGCTGGAAACATCAAAATTATTAGGGAAACATGCATGTATTTCATTGTGTCATCTTTTTTAACAAGCTGGGAAATAAAAGTTAGGAAAAGTAAAATATATGAATAAATATGATGCATTCTCTGGAAATTGTTTCTAGTTTTTTTTCAGAAAGGTCTTCTGTAGTAAAATAGAGGACGTGAGGATGTCTTCTTTTTAGTAGTTACTAGTGTAACTATTTGCACTATTTTCTGTACAAATCATTTATTAATAACATACTTTACTACAAATAAATTCAGAAAAATTCTAACCACCCAAAATTCATTTGCAGTTTTTCCATTTGTTTCACTGAGACCATAATCTTGTCATCTATCTTTTGCAGATGTTCATATTTAAATGATTCAGGAAAACTGTGTAAGTGACCTAGAATTATACTCTTTAGAAAGGTATTTAGTAGTAAATATAATCAATTGCTTTTGTCTTTAGGCTTCTCTGGATCAAATAATTAAAGAAAGACTGATTTTCTCAAGAGTATTAAATCTTTCAAAACTACTATTTAAACTGTAAAGCAGATCTCACAGAAATCCATGAAAATATTGTCATTGTGGGAGATGCTGTTAGAGGCTATGAGCAGGTAAAGTGCTAGTATCACACATTCAATTTGTTTATCTCTCCTCTAAAATTAATTTCTTCAATACAGCTACTTAATATTAGTAGAATACCTGCAGTCCTGTCACCCAAATTCTTTTCTTCTTGGCTATTTTACCCTTTCATATTTTCATTTTTGCTTGCTTGCTGTGGTGGTTCTTTTTATTTTTTAATAATTTTTACACAGCAGTTCATCTAAGGTTTTTTAATTTTTTTTTTTTTTTTAATTATCAATGCTGTGAAACCTAAGTCAAGAGATAATGCAGAATTTTATTGTGGTAATGTAATCTCGATTGACAGAAAAAGTATTTTCTGTTTCTTTTTTTTTGTGTTTATACGTACCTGTCAAAATAAAGGCCTATCATTACCAACTGTAATCAGTTAAATGTAATGTTCAGGTACTTTAATCAGGTTTTTGCTTGTTTGCCTTCAATGTCTACATTTCTGAAAATTATTTTGCATTTAAGTTATCACATTCACAGACCTTAATTTCACATCAAAGTTTTAGGAAGGAAACTTCTTTGACTCAGGGCCTATGCAGGAACCATATTATGATATATTGATATTTCATTCCATTTTCTCAATGTACGGTGCAGAAGTGTTCAAATTACAAATTATATTTACAATTCAGATTATTTGCTAGTACTTTACTTTTAGCAACCCATTTTATATCTTATACCCATATTTTCATTGCTCATTTCTTCTTACCACTGCAGTTAGTCCTGCATTTTAAAATTCACTGCAATTAGTTTCCTTCTGACAAATGTAAATAAGAAAATCCCTTCCCAGATGTTCTTGTTAACTAAATAGGTCTTCTGTATTTCATAACAAAATTGATTTTAAGACATATATTCTTAGGGGATAACCATATTTGGGGGACAAGTTGGATATTTAAAACATAAAAAGCAGAAGAAGTAATTACCTATCTTCACCAAGTGAGTAAAAATTATGTTCTGCTGATTTGATAGCAGAGGTAATATTAGGAGTATTGTCATTTAAATTCAGCAGGAATTATAGCAGGAATTTAAAGTATTTTTTCCTGAATGTGGAATTATGATGTACTCTCTTCAAGCCTCTCTACAGAGAAATCTATGTAAGGTTATTAACTGGATATTTTATTTCTTTGAATGTAAGAATATCTGCCTTCTGCATTCTCAGAATTTAGTAGTACTTGGTAATATTTGTGAAACACATTTTTCTCTCAACAGTTTACCTCTTCTGGACATAGTGTTGATGATATTATCATGCATCTCGATGTAGTCTGGAAGCACAAGAAAATTGCAATTGAGTTGGCATATATTATTGCTTTTTTTCTTCTCAATTTGAATACAATAAAATAAACATATTAAAATATAGCAAAATAGAAATGCAATACCAACAGGATCTAGCTCATCAGCAGTTCTATATAATAATTTGGTATATAATAATTGCTTTTAAAATTCTTGTTGATGAATAAAGTGGTGATGAGGATGTTGCAATTCTATAGGAGCTTATAATCAGTAATTTTACAATACATATACCAGGCTTGTCATAGGAATCAGTTATGGTAATGACTTTAGAACTTTGGACAGTCCAGGAGTGTTACTGTAGAAAGAAAAGAAATTCTCATTGCAATAATTATTTAAGTATTACGGAGACAACTTAATCTAAATCCCTTTTGACAACTCTTCCTTTTGTTCAGTGAATAACTAGTCCAACTAATAAAATATTCCTACCATTCTCATATGAATAAAGTATTTAGGAACTACAGCAAAAGGAAAAAAAAACATGCTGATGATATACATTGCCTATAAAAAGAAGATACATTTTCTCTGAGGGATTTTGCTAATAAGCAAATTACAACAGCAACAGAAAATCAATTCTGGAGGAGTATCAAAGTAATGACTTTTCTTGGTGCTCTGTATTATATGTGCACTACTGAATTGACATGAACATTCAAGAAGAAAGTGTGTTCATCCCTACTTAATTCCTGAGAAATTTCTTCCACATGCATACAAAATTACTCAATATTAAAAGCCAGTTTTACAAGTACTAGTGTAATAGGCAACTTATTTTTGGGGTCTTTTTGTTTCCTCATTTTCTTTTTCTTCATTTTAGTTAAAACACACAAGGCCAGGTTGCATCGTGATTTGGGCAACCAGGCCTAATGGAAGGGGTCCCTGCCCACAGCAGGGGAGTTGGAGCTAGATCTAAGGGTCCCTTCCAACCAAAAACATTCTATGATTCTAAAGTTTAATTTGATCAAATATCCTTCTAAACAAGTATTTCCCTATAGTTCTTTACCTTGAGATACTCATACCCTCCTTTTTATTCTCTCAGTAGTTTGCTTACTGGAAAAAACTCTGCTGTCCACAAGACATTTTTTATATACCCCTTATAGCTATATCTTCCAATGATCAGTGGTGTATCTGTCATGTTGAATGTTCAATCTTCATTAAAACATGAATCATACATTCCAGTTTTCCAAGATGACTTTGGGAATGAACCATTATGCATATTGATATTGTATTTAAATACATTATGTTTAGTACTTGGTATTTCCTCTAAACATTTAGTTTTGAGCATAAGCATTGGGGATTTTTTAATGGATTGGAGGGGGTTGTTTGAAATGTTGATAGGCTATTAGTTTTTACATGTGCATTTTGGTGTGGCCAAATCCTCCATGTAACAGATTTGTAGATCGATCATTATGTGGTAGAATTTCAGTAACAAAATCTTGCGTAATAGAGCTTCTTCCCTGCAAATATTAAACAGCAGTTTCTTCTGGAAATCTCAGTGGGCTGGCATATTAGCACCAGGAATGTGATTATGCTTTAAAAACAAATCTAATTATTTAAAGTATCTTTATTTTACACTGAATAATCTTAGAAGACCTATTCCGTGGGTCAACTTTGATACTTCCATTGTATTGTGCTGACGTGCCAATGGCTGTATTGTAGACATCAGCTTTTGCTGTAGTTAAATATCTGAAACATAGAGTTATGACATGTCTTTATAAGCTAAGAACCTATTTACTTCTCTCTGCTAGCTGTCCTTAACACTGCAAGTAGCACTGTCTTGCAAAATATTGACAATTGGTTTTGTTCACATATTTTTATTGAAAAACTATAATGCAAATTATAACTGTGTGAAAATTAAAATAAAATATTCATTCTCATATTCACTACCTGGTGTCTTAAGGTGGCCACATTATAGTAATATTTTGAGGAGAGGGAGTCTATTAATTCCTGTTTCTTTTTTTTTTTTTTCTGGATAACTGACATGTTATTGCAGTAAAACATATGTAGGGTCAGTTCATGCTGAATAGTTATTAGAAACCATGATAACAAAAGTCATTACACTGCAGTTCAGTTTTGACAGTAAAATTTCTGCAACATTATCACAAATCCTCATGCATTAGTGCAATGATCCTTACTAGAGTTTCATATTAGAATCAAAAGACTGCTGTAGCATGCTTGATACAAAAAGTCATGCAAGTCAAGTGAAGTTCTTTTATACTTTTATAGATAACATATTTTCATGTCTTTCTCGTGCATGTATCTGAATCTGAGACCTCTTGGATATTTTCTCCATTAGTATGCTTCTCATCTGGGTCACAGCTATTTTAAAATGATGTCCCTGTTGTTTAGAAAGGCCAAATGTAAAGTAAACTTGACAATGGGCACTTTCCAATTTAGGTAATGAATTCCTTCTGATTTTGATGTTCCTATGTATTAACCTAAATGAAAAGAAAAATACAGCTCTCATGTAAAGAAAAAATAATTTCTGATTCTAAACTTTGGGTTTAGTTCACTTATCTGGAGACCATGGTTTACTTCATGTCTTCACAAGGCTAATAGGGAAAGCATAGTTAAATTTTGGCAAAAACTCCCACCCATTCCCAATTTCTTACAAAATATACAGGAAAAATTAAACTGTCAAGGATTCAGCGTGAAAGAAATTGAAATTATTATAGGAAGAACTTCATCATTTTTATCTCTTTATATATTAAATCTTTAACCAACTTTCATAACTATTTTGATTAGGGAGATAAATGGGTAATCGAGCAGACATTTGGGTTTTGCCAATATAACAAGACTAGATAGCAGCTAGTAAGCAAAAATGCAGCTTACAGAATTTTTAACTGATGTTCTTTTTGTCTTAGAGCTTTGATACTATAATATGTTGACAGAATAGCCAGTTTCATATGAAAATATGAGGGAAAAACATGTATCTTCAATAAGCTTTTTATTATGCAAATTTCCTAATCTTTCTTTGAGCTAATTACATTTAAGCAATGTAAACATCAAGTTAATGTTACAATTAAATTTGAATCAATACTCAATAAGTTCAAATGACTCAATCAGAATATTAATGCAACAGGCTACCAAACCTAATTATTAGTTTTGATAGCAAAAGGATGTTTTTGAGCTAATTTATGGCTAAGTCAGTCTCCCTTCCAGATGCATCAGCCAAATCAGTGGCTAATCAGGTCACAGTTTTGCTGCATAGGACAACAGTTCTGCAGTCACAGAATGCAGTGAAGTCTCTAGAACTTCAGTGTTAGTTAGTGTCTTCTGTGAAATCTCTTTTCTTTGGTTTGGGTTTTTTTTTTTTTCTGAAAAAAAAATGGGAATTAGATAATTTGGTTAGGCATTTCGTTTTAAAGCTGAATGTTCTCTGATGCCATGTCTGGAGAGTAATGATTATGGAAAATTGATGTTTTTCTCCTCCACAGTCAAAGATATTTAGAGGATACTTGCCCCCTTTTTTTTTCTTTTTTTTTTTACTTCAGGGACACCTGTAGTATTAAGATAAATGAGTAGGAATGAGATGAGTAGGAATATTACTAGTTTTAGTGGCCCACATTTCTTACAGTACACAGGTCTTTAAGTGGAGGGGTGTGAATGGTGATGCTATTGGGCACTAGACCTTAATTCACAAAACCAGCAATTTTGACTGCAGACCAAATATTCCTCCACAGTGATGTGACTTGATGCTGAGATGATCGTGATTCAGTCTTTAAGGGATAACAGACAAATAAACAAAAATTATATTTTGTAAAACATGAAAGAATTTTGTCAGTAGGGGTTTCCTAATGTGTTGAATTGCTGCATGTCAGTAATATCCCTTAGAAACAAATCATCAAAGAAACGTGAGTGAGCTCAGTTCTTCCACCAGCAGCTTTTTACCTTATTGCATGAATTTTTTTTGTTCTTTCCCAGCACATTCTACTTGTAATTAAAAAGAATGATTGTTTGGGTCTGGTTTTTTTTTTTTCCCCTCACATCCTGTTATATTTTTCCAGACTCTAAGCACCAGGCTGAACAGAATAGGAAAAGAGACACTGGGGGAGGACCTCTCTTGTACTAAGCAAAGTAGAAAGAGATGGACGTTGCTAGCAATTCCATTATACCAACAGTTCCAACATGTGCATAAACACTAATATGTTTGTGTGCACAAATTGCAGGAAAGGCCTGGCATGAGGCTGAACAATCCCTGGTCAGCTGTGGCTGTGATCCTCTGTCTTGTTTCATGTCTGTGAAAACACTGTAAAGGTGGAGATGTTTTTTTAAGAAGCTTTGCAACACACTTCTCTCAGGAAGGAAACCTTGTCCTGATCTTGTTTTGTGAGATTTTTATACTGGGAAATCTGTGAATGTGAGCTGACTTGACCCTGAAATAAGACTATTTTTTCTGCAACATTTTACAGAGATGTTAGAATTATTTTTGAGTCACAGACTTCTTAAATAAAAAAAAAAAAATCAGAATCAAGAATCAGAAGAGCTTCATTTCAAGCTCCTCTTTTCTTCTTCTTTTAAGTTTTTACTTTCTTTCTCTGATTTACATCTAAAGTAGCCAGGCTTAATGGTTCCAGAGTAATAAACAAATTTCCTGAAGAAATGTCCAAAAGGCCGAAAGACAACCATATCTTATCTACTTGTTGGTAGATAAGACCACGGCAGTGGATTCAATCCCTATTCGGGCCACTGACTTGAGAGCTGGACTCAATGATCCCTGTGGGTGCCTTCCAACTCAGAATATCCTGTGATTCTGTGATTTTTAACTGCATGGATTAATAGTTTGAGATTTAAATTCTTATTAGCTGCATAAACTCATGTTCATTCAGATTTACTTCAAACTTATATTAAGATCATTATTAAGGTCACAGAGTTACAGCTTAATCTTTCAAATACTTTATAAAATATATTTGGTGTCAAAGTAACTTGACTTAGCGCTCAGTAACTGAGAAAAAAACGTTGTAGAAAATAACAAAAAAAATTCTCTAGATTAATAATAATCATGTTTTTGCTTTCCTTTGTAGGTCATAAGCACTTCTCAAAATCTTTCCTGCTAATAAAGAATACCTACACTGTAGCTCATCTCAGTAGGTTTACTTATGTGGAAGTCTTTTTAGGCCTACATTTTCCATGTTTATTTGCTTGGAAAAGTAAAAACTTCTGAATTGTTTAACATATAAGATTAATGTGCCTTGTTAGGCAAACTGTAATTCTATGAACAGGTAGATACTTTCTGTTGTACCTTCTGAAACCTTTCGGCTCCAAAAAGAATATAAAAGCAGAAATCAGCAGGAATGTTCTCAGTTACAATTAGCTGGGAGTAGTTTGAAAAATAATTCTCAACTGTCTGTGTTGAATGTCTCCTGTGGGTTGGGGGAAAGGTATTGCAAGTTTTTGTTTCTTTCAGTTTTGAATAGGAAAAAAAAAGACCAACAATGTGCTGACCAGCTCCAATCCCACTACACACTCTATAGTTTACAGTATTATCCAAGTAATTTCCTAGAGAACTCAGAATAAATTTATTTGGAGAATGTAATTCTACACAAGAAGCCATTTCAAGGAATCTACTAAAACTGTCAGCAGACAGTTCAATTTTGTTTTATTTCAAAACATGTTTTCATGGGTTTTTTGATTCAATTTGTACACATAGATAATATTCCATCTTCTAAGAAGAGCAGGAATTGCTGTCTCATGTACTAAGGATAACTAATATTAAGAAAGGTGACAGAACTATGGCTATCAGACATCAAATTGATTAATCTTGCAGATTAGTTTAAAAATGAGAGAGGGCTGACTCCAAACCAGAAATTTGGAGTGAGAAAGAAGAAATAATTTTATTTCTTGAAACAGAGAAGGGAACTGATGCACATGTATGTGCAAGTATGATTCACATTAGTTTTCCAAATCAGTAATTTCCACAAAGACACAGAAATAGCCTAATGCAGATTTGGTTGACGGCTTCATTAGCACCACAGCAACAAGAATCAAGATCTTATGAAGAAGACCTATCTCAGAAAAAAGGGTAACTAAATGGTTTAGACTGTTTTGGTATTTGTCTGTTCTGGCATTCAGTGCTCCACCTCAGAGTGCTCCACCTTCATTGTGTATCACCACCATGGCCTGCTATAGAAATAATATTATCACTATTGTTCTTTAAAAGTTGCTCAGGTTCATTTCCAAACATAAGATGAAGGGTGGCCACAGACTGTGCAGGAATTGCTCAGTGATGCTGACAGACAACACCTCACCCCTGTTAGATACTGAACCTCCCACCACTGCAAACGTCTCTGCGATTGAGAAGGGAGCATACCAAAAGCAGTTATGCCATCCTGCTGTCCCTGCAGTTTTGAAAATATTGATACTGAGATACAAACAGATATTCTTCCGCATAGGAAGAACCAGAAGCCAGAGCTAGAGGGGTTTCTCTTGAAAGTAACAAGGAGACCAGGCAATGGCTCATGGAAAGCATTACATTAGCAGCTGAAAGGTGCACAGTGAGAACATTTTGTTTTGTCTGGATGGAATAGATGAAAGAAAAGGTTTTTTATTCTTATGCACCTTCTCACCTTTCTGATGGAGATATCTGACTAAGAAAACAAATTAGAAGATGTGAAACAGGAAGGAGTTCATCATGTCTCCCAGTCAACCATTTACTGACAGTGCTTTTTTTAATACATGTAAGGTTAATGATTAAGGTCTTTTAAGCATTATTTTTAAAACATGGTCAGACAATAAAATATGAAAGCACACATCCGGAGTACAAAGTGGCTTGAAAACCTGATTTTAAAGTTTCAGAGAAACAAATAAAATTCTCTCGTTTCCCAAGAGCACCTGCTTGAATGACCAGGTTACAAATTATCCTTGGATAAGTCTATCTTGGTTTCTCACCGTATTTTCAGACACTGTGCATAATTCGTTTTGAAGGAGACAAAAAGGATTAAATACTCATTAAGATGTTCATCTAACAGTAGAATCTCAGGCTGAAAGAAAATTTAAGTAAATGATACAAAAAAAGTAGTTTCATCAGTAATGCTGAAGGAAGAAACTTCACAATAACATAGGTCCCAGATCTGGGCATAATCTGAAAGGCATTTTATCTTCTTCCAAATCTCTGCTCTAAATCAGACCATGAGAATATTAATTTGAGTCTTTCACTTCTTGAGAACCCTTAACCCTGGGATTTTGGAGAGCAATCCCTCCTTGATTTTCAGGGTTTGAGCTTTTACCCCCTCACAATAATACTGCATATCAGGGAACTGACAGACAGTCACTGGTACTTCTGCTCCTACCTGGCCTGCATACTAGACCTTTTTCTTTTTTCTATGGATACAGTAAGGGTGTGGTGGGATATCAGAACACTTTTTGAAGTGTCCCAGAGGCTTGGTTTCTAGTGTCAATCTCCCTTCAGTGAAGAGTAACTTTGCCCAGCTCCATTAATTTATTTTTTTTTTTAATCTGGAATTAGGCTGAATCTTTAAGTAATAGCACTTAGAATGTTAAAAAGTGACAACACAGATGCAAATAATGAGGACTAGGAGTAAAAGAAAACTACATAACTACATTTGCTCTATTTAGACCTAAAGTAGATGTCAATTTCCGTATTCAAGTAGCTTTCTGCTTCCCTCTCAATAATGAGGTTGTCAGTGTTTCAGGTTTTGGGAATGTTCCTATTCTCTTAATATTTTACCTTACATGCTGGGGTCACTCTTACCTTTCGAAATGTCTAGGAGGGCTAGATGGATTTAGCATCTTCCTTGAAACTAGCAGAAAATATGATCCAAATTAATAAGTGAATTTTTATTAGAGGAAAGGTTCATTCTATACCCAGAAGTTCCCTTGTATACTTAACTGTTTGGTAAACAGCCCTTTCCTTCAATGAGCTGTGAAATTCTAGCACCTCCCTTTTGTGGCTATTTGATATTTTACAGCCTTTCCATCAGCCTGAGAGGCCATGTCAACCTTCAAATTAAAAAAAACCCAAAAACATACTGATGTGTAAGAAACTAAGTTATTTTCAGCCTGTTGCGTATTGATTGCTATCAGACACTGATTGCAGTGAGCCAGTATTTTAGGGCAATGGTTTTGGGGTGAGTGATCCCCAGTTCCTTCAAACTGACTCTCTCTCTCATATCTCCTTTTTTAGTAGTACTTACCTAGCCCTTTCTGTAGAGCAGTGTTGGTGGAAATTTTCAATCTGACCTGCCATGTACACTCACAGATTCTGTCAATTATGAAAGAAAATTTAAAGATCCCTTTATGTGTCTTGGTTATAAAGTTAATATGACTTTAAATATATATACATTTGTCCTAAAACAAATAACTTAGAGATGAGACTGAGTGCTTCCTGGAGAATTTTAGGCTTGCATTAAGGGAAATATTTTGATGAAAGTAAAACGGAAAGAATCCAAGGCAAACTGCTTTTCCTTACTTGCCTGAAGGAATTGTATCTAATGCCCTGACCAAAGAGGTCTGTAGGACAGGAATGTGATGTGTCCCTGCCCCAAGACAAAGACTGAAATGAAACAATGATCTAAGCTAGAAATTCACTTCTCTAGGGAGTGGCTGTAGCACATTGATTCGTGCTCTTGGGTATGAACTGCTGCAAGTCACTATAGGTAAATCCAAATATTTGTTGGAGTAAATGCATCATATAAATGTCTTATATTTATCTAGCCCTTTTATTAAAAAAAGATATTCACATTTTCTGAAAAGAATTTGCTGAATTGAAGAGTGAAAGACTGAATGCCAAAAAAAAAGAGATTGAGAATGAGGAATCATGCTATGAATAAGCACCAGAACTGATCTAATTTCCAGAGATAAACTGTGTTAATGCAGCTTTACTATCCATTTCCCAGTTACCCAGTGTAATTTTGTTGGTCTTAATATGTTTTGCCACTAAATCTAGCCATTTTTGACATTGATTTCAGAGCAATTTGTGTAACAGGTCAAGGGAAATGTGCTTATTGACTGCTGATTGTATATGTTTTTCCACCTGAAGTGTTATTGTTAATTGACATGCTCTTTCATTTTCCTGAGATAATTTTTACTCTTTTTGGATAACTGCCTGAAGTTCCCCCTTGGTAAACTAGGTCTCTTTCATGGTAAATATCAAAAATAGTTTTGAAAATCAGAAAAATTGCAGACACAAATTCATTCCTTCAAGAACAGAACATCAAAATAATCAGATTCAAGGTAGTTTGTCAAACTCAATTTTCCTTTGGTGTGAATATATACTGTCTGCCCTGAACTAAATCACCCATTTCTAAATGTCTTGTAATCTGATCCCATACCATTATTTCATGTAATATTCTTGCAAAAGAATTTTGGCTAACTCTAATGGCCAAAATTCAGAAGTTTTCTGAACAATTCTTTTTGTCCTGAAATATTGTGGAATGTTCTATGTCTATTATTGGGTGATTGCAGGTCTTATGTTGCCAGACTCTTTACCTCAGTTCTTGGAGAGTATAAGACCTAATTCTGGCGTTTTGCTTTCCCTTATGAAGTTTTTTATTGTATTTCAAAGACTGCCCTCCAGAATTTTCTTGGTAATTGTGCACATAGGGATAGGGGTGGTGCTTACCTTTCTGATGTCAGGGCTGCATGACCAGCTTCCTTCAGCTGATGAGAGCAAATTGGCTGAAGTAACATATCAGAAAGAAAGCCAAACATCATTTTAAAAAATAGCAGTCTGATTTCTGCATAGGTAAATCAGCAGATAACATAAGGGTTTCCTCTTGTTCTTCTTTTGAGAAGTCCAGTGCTGATCCCTCTACAATTACTTGTGTTTGCTTTAATTGATTCCCAATGTGTGTTTCTCCATTTTTAAGGTGCCCAAAATGGCTTTATGAAGACAGCAACAAAGACTCCAAGAAATATTTCCCTTTTTGAAATGTCCTATTGAATGTACATATTCCTTCAGATTCACTGAAAGAATGACTACTTTTTGTCATCCACCCAAGCAGACTCCTTTCCCTGTATTACCCTGTGACTCTGATGTTCTGTATGTTGGGATCCCAGCAATGCTCCTTGCAGGGTTGTTCTAGGAATAAATTGACACAGGCAGGCAAAAAAATTTCTCACTGTTTACCTCACTCAGTGGCAGGTATAAAAGGCAGTTATCTACTTTAATTGAAAAAAAAGTGAATTGAAATATCATGATTACATAGTCAAAAATAAGATTTATACAAAGAATTGATCTGTAACCATGAATGTGCTGACTCTGCTAGAGCTGCATAACTTGCAAAACTTGCTTTTAGGTCCATGAGCTTTGTCAGTACTCTCAGCAAAATCTGGAAATTCTCCTCAGCCCACACTCCACAAAGGAACCACCTTCCTGAGTTCCTGTGCCCTACATGCAGCCCTCAGAGGGCACACAGCTGCCACCAGCCTGGGGAAAACTCTGGCCAGAGGATTGGCAATTGGCACTCTAGAAGAGGTGCCTAAACCAAGGAGCAGAGTTTTTAATCTCTTGGCCTTAAGTGACTGTGGACACCGCTTGATTTCAGTGCAAGTCAAGACTAGTTACCTTAAAATAGTGCTGCAAACCCCAGAATCGTTAAATGGTTTGGGTTGGAAGGGACCTAAAAGGTCTTCTGGTTTCAACCCCCCACCATGACTGGGGGCCCCATTCTACTGATTATTCTGTCCCCAGGTTCTCATTCTATTGCAAGGTTTATGTCAAGAATTGTATGGACTTCCACTGTTCTGGTTGGCTACACCAGAATCTTAGGCACACCAAATATGCTCTGTCACTTCCAAATCCCTGCTGTGCTTTTCTTAGGCCAGCTGAGTATATGGACCTAACGTACATCAGACACAAATACCTCTGTGAGGGCTTCTCTAAAGAAGGGGGTTTAACCCCTGGAAAACCCTCTGGATACCTGTGAGTGTTGTGATGGACTGTCAGACAAAAGGAATCAAACCTCATGTGCTGAACAACCCTTGCTCATGTAAGTTAAGCAAAAATGATATCTTTTCAATTTATGCTTAGTACATTTGACCTCAAAGTCAATGTGAATGATATAAAATACTTACTTGTTATGGGCTTTTTTTCCCCCAGAGAATTTTTCCAGAGAATTATTTGCAGTATTAGTCAACTAGTGTCCTTTGTGAATCCTCTTAAAACTGCAGTTTTGTAGAACAGACAAAAGATTCCTCATCTTGAGAAGTAACAAAAATAAATTCAGACCCACTCGTTGCAGAAAACTCTATCATGCTACACAAGCTAATATGTCAATATTTTGAAGATATGTTTCTTTGGCAGCATATTATAAAAGAAAATTATTTCTATTATGTTTTTCCTATGTGTATCTGAAAACAGCAGTATATAATGTATCATATCTATATATATATAAGCCTTCTAGAGATTATATTCATTTCACATGTCATATTTAGGCTAAGCAAAATGTCAAACTTTGTTTACTAATTTAATTCTTTTCTTTTAATATCCTGTTTTGGTTCTCTAGTTATAACACAGATGCACCTAAAGTTCGCTAGAAACATTTGCCATTAGCTTCTTCAAAAAAAAAATTAAATTTGAGGATAATCCTACCTCCAGAGCTTATTCTGTTCCTGGCCATTGACTGTGACAGTGAAAGGCTCATCTGAAAGCACTGGAGCATCCCATCTAAAAGCATAAAACATATTACATTTCATGAAAAAGCTAATTCAGATTGTTTAATTCTGGTAATATTGCCTCTGTCACCTTCAAAATCAAAATGTTCTTTCCTGTTATTATAAAGAAAACAACCAAATTGCTTAAAAACCCATTTGAATACACAGCTGCCTTATGTTGCATACTAATTTGATTAAAAATGCTTGTGCCTCACCAGCATTTTTTGCATAAAACACACTAGTGAATTTAACAAAGAAATATAAATATATTTTGGCAATTTTTGATGACAGAGGTGCTGTAGTGTCCACAACACCCCTGGACCGAACAAAGATCTCCACACAGGGTTGGGAGATGTTAAACTGAATGTCTTGCTGTATTTGTTTGCTCAATGCTTTGGGCACTGTGCCAACCTCATTGCGAATAACTGCATTAGTCAAGTGTATCCAAATTATTACAACACAGCGTCCATCCCAGTTATTGCTGTTGAAGCATTTTCTGAATCTTCTCATCGCTACAAGCATTTGTTTAAGGGGTGAGATTTGCTTAAATTCAGGACAACTTTAATTTTAGAGGGAAAATCTTAACATCTTTACAAGTTGCTTGTTATTCCTAGAAAGAGTAATTAAGCAGTAATTGCACTACTTTTATTTACATATGTTGAACACCTTGCCTGAAAAGAGAAGCTGCCATGAAAATAGAATGAAGGAAAGAGGAGCCAGAGAAGTCATTGTTTTCTCACTTGATAAAAATAAGTATTGTTAAACAGTCATCTCAGCTTCTTCTATCTTCACTATCTTAGCTTACCTCTCTAATTTGGATCTAGATGAAGATGTTGCAATAAGTCTTTGTGGGTTTCTGTTTGCCATGCTTTTACAAGGGAGATGGCAGACTGTATGTGGTTTAGTCTTTGCTTTCCTTGGGGACATCCTCCTCCTAGCACAGAGATGTCCAGTCCTTCTCACCATAGCAACCCTGAGCTAAGGTATGTCTGCAAGCCTCAAAACATGTGGATTACCCCCTCTTCAGTTCAGAACAGCTCAGGTTAAGGTGCCTGGATAGCTCCAAAACAATCAAATAATATTGAGCTTTGCAGCCCTCCCTGGCTCACTTCTCCTCCCAGCTGCCCATTTGTTTTATTCTGCAATTTCCAGCTCAGTGTAGCGCTGGCCATGAGGAACAGTTCTGACAGGAGAGAAGTGCTGGAGCTGCTTGAAAGCTGCTTGCCATTCAAGGGATAAATTTGGATCTTGCCTGCTACATGCAGCAGGGCTGGCAAGGCAAAGAAATATCCCTTCTCCTTGTTTTGGAGCCAGTTTTCCTCCTCTTACAGTGGATGGCAGGAATTTTTTCCATTATCTAGCCTCAGTGAAGGAAGATTTCAATCTGCCACATTAGTTTGTGTCCTTAAGCTTTCCGAACACTAGGTCTGTCAGCAGTCTGTATTTTATCAAGCCCCTTGGCTGGGAGCAGAAATTGTGGCCTCTTGTACCAGTGTATATGGCTGTGTTTGCTGCAGCTGGCAGTTTTGCCTGGTGCACCTTATTTTCCAGGAAAGCATATATGATTCGACTGTGAAAGTGTAAATTATCATCTGCTAAACTTGGTTAGAAGTGGGAAGTGGGATTAATTAAAAAATATTTGATATTATATTTAAAAGAAAAAAAAAATCTACATTTTCTGTGAAAGAAATTTTTTAAAACCATTGGCTTTGAAACACTGATATTTTTCATTGTACAAAAAACATGTTTTGATAGAGCAAATACATTGTAAACATGTACATAGAACACATTATATATTCTATATAATATATATATATTACATGTTTTATGTTCATGTCAATGTTTTCATGCACTGTGTAAGTCACAAGCAATTTAATAAAGAATAGAGACAATGAAAATCTCAGAAATTATCAACATTTACTGAGAAAGAAGAAATATATTTTGGAAATATTTTCATGTAATAAAACCCCCCAAAATTATAAGACAATGAAAACTTGGAGGACTATTCCTTTGGTAGAAAACTGTTTTTTAAATGTTCTTTCATTTCTGTTTAATAACTGCCAAATATCTTTTTTTTGTTGTTGTTTTTGTTGCTTTTAATAAGTGTTGATTTCATGGTGAAAAATATGTATAACAAAATATTTTGGAAACTCAAGCCACTGCCTTCTTTATCAACTCCAAATCAATGTTTTCTGAAAACTCTAACATTTTCAGAAAATATTTCCTCTTTGTCTCACTAGGTGTAGTACAAAATTATGAGTTTTAATGCCAAACCACCAAACACGTTTTGTCAAGGATAAAGTATTCCTGATTTTTTACACACAGACACATTATTGTCCATCAGCTGCAGAATGGTGGTGCCCGTGTGCAGTTCTGCAAACAACAGCACACAAGGGCAGTATGGTGGATTATCCTGCTGTGAGTGAGGGATATATGATTTCCCAGTCAGGGATGGACGTACCTGCAGTATGGATAGATGGACAGAACTTCAGCAGATATGCAAACCATGTAGCTAGAGGCGTAACTGCCACGTCTTGTGGTGCTTTTTGTACCTCTATACAGTCTTTTAAGCTCCACCATGATATTTCTGTTCCTGCCTTAAATTACTTCACACTGAACACTCTTTACATAGTAAAAGAATGCACAGTGACTAAATGACAGAGCAGCCGATGCGTGGTAACCTTTTCACGTGTCAGAGCCCTCTGACAACTTAAGTTTTACATATGCTTTTGGATTTTTAACACTAAATCATCCGTTTGCCAATGTTGTTACCAAGTAAAAAATGATTCTGTTGAACGATCAGAGACTAGTTTTGCTTTATTTGGGCAAGAATGGACATTTCTGAGAGTTTCTCAGATTGTTGTAAGACTAGGGAAAGAATTTAATTTGGAGTTGTTTTATCATGAGGATAGCTAAGTGTTTGCATTGGATTGTACTCTGGTGATGTCATTGATACATGCATTTTTGAAAACAATTGCTCATGCAACAAGAGTTTTGTCTGTTTTAATAGAGCAACCTGAAGTTCTGTATATGTATGTTCTCTTAACTCTTTAAATATAGTTTATTTTCCTCCTGGCTGGTTTAGTGCTACCAGGGTTTGTCTATGGTCAGAAATGCTGGAGTAAATAAGGCAGCCACTCCCTTTTTAGGTCTCTGAAGCACTGATGGTGCACATACTCCCCAGTGGCAGCGTGTATGTACCCAAATATATGGGTGGTATTTGGTATTTACCCAAATGTGCTGGGAAGGCAGAGGGCAATGACAGCCTTTGGATCAGAGAGCAGATCTGAGAGACACACAGGTGGAATGCAGATAAACACTTCTATCTCTTGCTGACATTTTAACATTCATCAAGTGGCTTGACATTCCTTTCTCCCATTTGGAAAATGCTACACCCACCAGATATTTCAAACGGTATTTTTTCTTCTATGGGGAAGAACAAAGGATAATTGATTTCTCCCTACTGCCGTGTGGAGGGGATCCTGTGAAGGGGATTATCTTTGGTTTCCTTAGTCAATATTTTGCAAACATGTTTTCTTCACAGAAAAGACATCATGTGAAGAACAGTGACCACAAAGAAACATGTAAGACTGTATCTCCTTGCAAAATTATTTGATCTGTTACACTTCTGACACACCTATAGAGGAACACATAGGAGCATGAAAGGGAATTATTAATGAAAGATACTAAATCAATGTACATGAGATAAAATATGTTCCTCTTTCCTTGCTCATACATTTTCTTCTATTTAGACTCAAGGTGATCAAAGTATAGCAAACAAGCCATTAAGAGAATTTCTATGGTACTTGAAAGATCTTTAGCTACTCTGAACCTCTGTGGGGAACCCAGATTCCTGCAGCCATAATTTCCTTCCAGAATTAAATGAAAGACAGTTCTAGCGCAGAATTATAGCTAAAATGCTGTAATTTTCTAAAGTGCTGCCCATGACCACAGAAAGTACTCTCAGCCACTGAATAGTGACTGACAATCAGTTCAGTGAAGTCCAGCTGCTGCTTTGAGTCTGGGATTGGAACATGCACTCTGGGACACAGGGGCAGCTACCCTGCAAGGGTACTTTATTAAATTAACAGTAGTGAATGGTGCATAAAATTGTCACTGGGATGAATTTATTATAGCATAATTTTATTCTCACATTATTCTGTATGGGGTGCTACCCCAACAGAGTTTCCGATTCAGTAGTATGCCTGAAGCCAGGGGTTCTATCAGCAGTGTGTCAAGGGGTGCCTGGCTCTCATTCATATATAATTTACTCTTATTACATGAGATTTTTCTATTTTTCTGCACTAACAGTTGTATATTTTCTAATGAAGGTTTAAATCAACTGGGAACCAGGGTATAAATAGAGTTTCAGTATTTTGTGCCAAATATGGATTGTTTGTCTTCCTGTTAGTTATGGATTGTGAGTGTATTATTGCTGAAGGAAAATTTTGGGGTTTTATTTTTGTTTTGTGTATTTATTTACCATTTAATATAAATTACAGAAGCTTTTCAACTGTTCAAAATTAATTATGTCATTAGAAAAAATGTCTGAGATTATTAACAAAAACACATGAGCCTATATAGCCTGCACAGGTCAGCTTTGTGCTTATTGAAGTTGTGAAGGTAACTCTGACAGTATTTTGGTATTTAGCATTTCCTAGCTGAATTTAGAAAAAAGCTGCCTAGATGCAAGCCCTTCTTCAACATTTTCCAAAAAAAATTAACAACACTGCTACAGAACTGCACCCCAAATACAGGTCTTTACCTTACCCTTCAACCACTATATTATTCTCCTAAATATGCCCACCAATCTCTGTATAAAGATGTCAATAATATTAAGATGGCTGCCTCCTGAAAGTCTGTTACCATTATAAAAAGGGTCTGAGAATGAGCTCAGAAAGAAAAGTGCATCTGTAAAAAGTATTCTGAATGAAATTAATATTTAAAGAAGCTCAGTATGCCTGTGTAAGAGATCTTATCCTTTGACAAATGGCAGAGTTGCAGAATTGAATTCTTCATATGACTTTATTCAAAAGCTTTGACAAGGACATGTTCTTTGAGCCTAGGACTGTATTTCTACTCATCTTGACTTGTTTAAACCCAGTCTGGAACTGGGATTTCAGCATAAGTTTCAAAAAATCTAGGGTATTCTAAGGCCACACTATTGAATGTGTATGGGTAGATTTTTATCATTCCCTTCCCTTGAAGCTCCACTGGTGACTTTGCAGTGCATGAAAATATCGACACCTGCTCCGAAATAGTGCAGAAAAGAGAACCTGAGCTTTGACCTTTACCCTTCAGATGAGTGCCATAGACAGCTTCTTGTTGACTTAAGGCACAAGTGAACCCTTCTGTTAACCTCAATCCCTGGTTTTTCACGTGTGTCACCTTGATATGAAACAGGAAAATGTTTAAAATTGGGAATAAGCATGTGGCACAGGAAGGTTCTTTCCTGCACATCCCTAATGCTGAGTTTTACTTAAGATCAAAGGCCATCCTTTATAAAATGTAAATATTAATGTAATTTTTTCTGTCTCTGTCAGTATACTTTTAGCTGAAATTGACATTTAAAAAGCTCCTCAGTAGCTCTGCAAATCAAACATTAAAGTTTAAGCGCTGAAGAGTATTCATCAGTGCAACTATTTTGCTGAGGTAATAAATATAATTTAAAGGAATATATTCGATTGAAGACTATCATACTGTGTTGCTATCAATTTTTATATAATGAAACAGATTAAATGAATCCTTGCTAATGCATTATTGGTATGTGAAGAACAAGAAGAAACAAATTACACACATTTTTCCACTTAATTATTGTGCTAGACACATTGTCATATCATTGACCTATTTGGTCATGCCCAAGTTAATCATGCCTGAACTTTTCCCAGTGGGAAATAAGCTTCTTCACTTCCTGTCTTGCAGGAATATCAACTAAAACTCAGTCACATATGCCCACAGCCTGATCACTGCAGCCCACCGTATCCTCCGTCGTCTCCAGCAGTGAAACCGCGATCTGTGGCGTGCCCGTGAGAGCCCGTGTCAGAAACCCATCACTTCCCATGTGCCTCCATTCAGCTCTGTTCAACCACTTACTACACTAAATTATACCAATCTCCACTTGGAAAAGCGTTCCCTTCCTTTTTTTTTCCTTTTTTTTTTTTGTTGTTGTTGTTTTAGTTGTTGTGTTTTGTTTTGTTTTCGAGTTTTTTTTGTTTTGTTATTGTTTTTGCAGGGAACTGTTTTGTCACACTGAAATAGAGTTTATGTGCAGTGACAGCCTAATAAGCCAGCAACTTTAGTCGCTTATTAAAGTCAAGCATGTGTCTTTGTTTCATGTTGCTAATGATGTGGAACCGTGGAGGCCCGAGTATATTTCGTCTGGACGGTGTGGGAGCGAATGCTGAGAGCTCATTACTTGGCTCCCCATTGGAATCCTGCAGGCTTCTGCTCATTGAGGAGACTGTGGGGGCTTTGACAGAATTATTATACTGAATATTTTTAGACTCATTAACTATATCACCAAAGCAAAACATCTCTTCCTTAGATGCAAATGGCTGCAGCTACTGTGGCTTTGCTTTAGTTATTACAGAAAAAAAAGGATGAGGCTTGAAAACAACTTAGAGAAAGGATTTTCATGCCCGAATGTTTGAATTTGTAACTTATATTGGCAATGTGTATGCCTTTTTTACCACATTTAAGCCACTCATGTCTAAGTGCCATTTAAAAATGCATATATTCAGTCTCATGTAGTAAGTTGTGCTCAATCCTTTAAATTTAGAAAGCGCTATTGAAGTACATAGCAAAATAGGAGCTTTTGAAATTCCACTTTCTACTCCAAGGTGAAAAGATTTAAATGTTAAAAACTCATGTTAAACTAATTATAGATGCTTCAGTTAAGCCTTCAAAGGTAAAGAAATTCAGAGTTAAGGCTAAAATTCTGACTTTCCTTTAACCTAAGTGCTGGAACATATGTACTGTGCAGTATGAAAAATCACACACTTCTCCAGACCATACAATTCCTAACCAAAACAGAGTGATTTAAAGATGAAGAGTGAGACGAAATTTTTAGTCTAAAACTGAATTTCCTTGCCGTGATGGGTTTAAGTTGGTTCTTAATGTTACTTTATTGTAGCTTTTTGGGGTTTAATTGAGACTTAAGATGTACTTGAAGAAAAATATGAATACCTTAAAATTAATTCTTCAGAGCAAAGGACAGAAAATTGCATTTATGGCTCCATTTGTTGGAAAAGTGAGGTTGGCTGTGAACTGTACATTATTTCACCTCCTATAAAATGATATTTTGATTTCTTGATGGGGACTTTCTCTATATGTTGTGTACAACCTCGTCCTCTCTAAATTATTGGCTTGGGATTTGCCCAAGTACATGCACATTCAAAAAACACTACAGACAAGAGGGTTTTTTTCTCATAATATGTGCAAGCATTCATTAGGATCTTATTCTCTAAAATTATTGTAGGTTAAAAAACAACTATTTTGATTTCTAGGCAGAAAGACATTGCTTTTATTTGTGGTTCATTTCCTGCTGTAGTATTCTCTGACAATGGTGACACCGTCTTTATACATCAAGAAGTTCTTCTTTCTATAACTGCCAGGGACTCTGGAGGGAATACTTCATATCTGAAACATGTCTCCCTTTGGGATTTCACCATCAGAATAACAGTTCTGATCAGTGGCCCATTAGAAAAACGTTGGGTTTTTTCTTTCTTTTTTTTTCATGAAGCTAGAAAAGGAATAGTTAGAAATCTGACAGATAAGAAAATTATACTGGATTGAAGTTAATTTTGTGCACATAGGAATTTCATGCTGCCCCTCAAGCAGTAATTTCTTAAAGTTGCACGGGGAGTTCTGAAGTTAAGCTCTGGGTAAGTGCAGCAACAGGCAGTGTGGGTGCAGTTTGTCTTTTGAGAGGTTGCAGTTCCTGTTCTGACATGTTTGTAGAACAATGCTGTTTAATTTAGGTGTGAACAAACCTTTTGAACTCCAGTGCCTCAGGGAGGGTTCCTGAACCTTTATGTTTAAGCACCTAGGTAATGGTAGCCCAAATTATTTCCTGGCAAAAATAAGCCTTTCTGAAAGACCCGATTATTGATATGGGTCCCAGTAATGAAGCCAGCTCTGAAACCAGTGGCCATGGTTGTTCAGTAAATACTTTACTCTTCCTTAAAGCTGCACAGAACTTTCCAAATTCAAATGTGAATTCTCACCTGCAGAGCTGGTTCACAGTGGTAATTTCAGATGTTTTTCAGTAAAAATTGCCTGAAGGCAGCACACCTGTCTAGGTATACATAGATGATCCATGGGAAATAGAATAGGCTTGATCTGTAGGCATGCAAATACAATTGTTTCATTTCCTACAGGAAGCATGATAATCAGTTTAATAGATGCATTAGTACTATAAACAGATGTTAACTATCAGTTATTGTATTTACAGTCTTATTTACAGTCTTACATTTAGCCAAAATAAAAATCACTGTATGATTCTACCTTTAATTTTATTATTTTATCTATTTTAATGCCTGTGAAGCTGTCTCTTTTCAGCTTTGGAGAGAAAAAGTACTATTAGGTGGTTTGGTTTTTTGGGTTGTGATCTGTTTTGTTTTGTTTATTGTTGTTATTTTTGTTGTGTTTGGAGTTTTGTGTTTTGCTTTCTTTTGTTTTTTTACCTAAAAAGCTATGCCCTGCAGTGAAAAGCCACTGGTAACAAACATGCCTGCTCTTCTGGGAAATATGAATTAGGAGAGTTAAACTCTTATTAAGATGCATTCTTGAGCTATACAAGAAATATTTATCAGATTTTATGATAAAATTAAATATTTGTTTTACACTCCCAATGACTGCATCTCAGTGAGATCTGTATTATAAATCTTTTTATGTCCAATGACATACAATTATTTTGTTATCAACTCTCTGGGTATTGTGTAGTTGCCAAAACCTGGGTTTCCTAGACTATTGACCAAGTTCAAAGCTTTATACCTACAGGGTTTTTTGGACGTATTTTAAATTTTTGTATTTCTTTGCTATCTATATAAAGATGACTTTGCAGTGAAATTTTATTTTTCTGTTGTCTAGCCTCCATTCAAGATAAGACTCTTGAATTCATTTAGATGTGGTTCCTTTATGTGAGGTAGTTATGGCACTGAACAGGTAATTTTCTTCTTGATTTGGACTTCTTGTAGATTTATCTTGTGTAAATGTTTCACATAATAGAAAAAGAAAGAGCTTTTTTATTTCTGTATAGAACATATGATTGACCTCGGAAAGGGTCAGGGTTAAGGAGCCTTTAAACTTTTGAATTAAGTATTAAAAGGTGTTTTAAAGAAAAGTGATTGCAATATGGTTTTATGTGTTGGTTTGTTTTTTTTTTTTTTATCTAGTTGTAAAGCTAAATTTATTTATATACTCTTTATTGTTTTTCCAAACTCTAGAATAGTATAAAGCATCCAAATAGGCACCTTTTTGGTGCTTATTTGTATTAGAAAACTGAAAAACAGATGGTGTGCTGGTCAACCTAGTCTTTAATTGGAAAATAAAAAAAAGTTTATTATCTAGGATATGTTTATTTTGTCTGTACTGACATTAAGTGACCTGTTCTGTGCTCTCCAGTCCTGCTCTCCTGATCTTTCAGATGGGGAAGCTTTTGAAGCGCAATATTTCTCTCCTTCCTTTTGTGCCCAAATTTTCTTCCAAGAGAAAGCAAGATGCATGTGATGTGCGCAGGTCTTTGCTTTCTTTTCCTTTTTGCAGGAAGAGAAACTGATTAAGATGAACTATAATTATTGTTACTTCTGCTGTTAGAAGCTGAACCTGTGTCCTGAAAAGTAGAAGGAAAACAGAAAATAGAAAAAAATCACCAAATGCAGAAAATTCAGCTTCTGACATTTATGCTTTCTCTTTTTCAGCATTGGCTGCAACAAAGATTGACAGCATTCCTTGTAAGGCACTTGATACATTAGAAAATGCTAAAGAAATGAGACCATGGAGACCTTCTTGGGTTCAAGCCCAAATGGTACTTTTTCTGGGTTTCTACCATGCCTAGGTGACTTTGTCAGTTCCACTGGCTTGCCCACCCTACACAGCACTTGACCATGGATTTCTGTCCTCTGGATCCCATCAGGGGCCTTCTGGCTTTAACTGGTAGTTAATACTACACATGACTGTATTTCAGTTTCATTTAGACCCACCAGAGTAGATTTTCAGAAAAGGTGAAGTTATGTATAGTATGTCATGAGCTGTGGCCCAAGAGAAGTCCAGGGAAAAGCTGAAGTTCTTCATTAAATCTGAGTCAGTCTATGGAGAAATGGAAGAACGTGGAAGAAGATGGAAATCTATTAGGGCCACTCTGCTTCCAAAGGATGAGAAGGAGTCAAAGATCCCCTAACATCAGCAGCCATGTGTTCTCAACAACATCTATGAAAATCTTTGGGGCAGTGTTTCACTCCTTTTAGCTCTGTCTCACATGGAATATTATTGCACTCTCCAGAAATAGTCTCCCTCAGAAATACCCTGTTACACTCCTCATGCTGATCTGCTCACAGTGTGAGTCCACTCATTGCTTTGAAGGAGATATGAAAAGGACTATGAACCATATAAATAAGGCTTTGTCAAAATGCATAGGGTCCTAAATTAACATTGCAAAAGCAACTGTAAGTCTGGCATCTCCTAACTTCTGAACATTTTTCTTTCCTTTTTATTATCCTTTTAAGGTAATTGTGTGTAATTATAAAGGCATTAACTAGATTCCTTTTTGCATCTTTCATTTATCTGGTAATCAGGAACATAATACTGAATCTATTTGTGTAATTGTGGCTGTTAAGAACCTTGGAAATCAAGGTAGGTAGAACCTGCCAACTAACTCATGGTTTACTAAAGTCACTGACTCAGGTCATTAATGGTTTAAGTGTCTCCTCATTAAAAGAGTTTAACCAAAGATGTTCTTTCTGTCTTGTTTATTACTGCCACCAGCTTTTACCTAGGAAAACTGTTGTTTGAAAGGATTTATAGAAATCGCATTTCAAAGAAGGATTATAAAACCCAAAGTTCTTGATAAACACAATGAGAATCATACACTAGAGAAGACCTCTTTACTTTCACATGCACTTGAATTTGCATCAGTTCTGGAGAATTTTCTGAGTCAGGAAAAGCTCACTATACGGTCATACTCCTTGATAAGAAGAAAAAAAAATGTAGACACCAATTTTAAGATTAAGTCTATGAAATACATACATCTTTGGAAGCAGTTTTCAATAATTTCTTTCGTATCTATTTGATTTGAATTAATTTCTATTTAAAATATTCATTTTCTAAATATAATACCTCTCTATTAAAGACTGATTTTGGTGCACTTATAAAGCTTTTTAATGAAGAAAAATAGTATTTCAAGAAACACATCTAAGTAATAACAGCAAATAAGTGAAAACCTCTCAGCAACGTTAATGAAAAAAAACCAAAGTGACTATTTAACATCTTGTGTTCAATTAATTTCTCAACAACAAAAACTGAGTTTTCAGTGCTAACCTTAGAGTTGGAAAGAGATGCCTGGGGTTGTGCCGGTCTGGGGTCTGTGTCCCCAGCACAGCTCCTCCAAACAGACTGCCATCAGTCTTGTCAGCATGACTGTGCCTGTGTGGTCCCCAAAAACAGAGGCTGTGGCCTCAGCTCTGCAGCAGGCTCTCTGGTGGCTGACAGCAGAGCCAGGTGCTTGACACCCAGAGGTCCTGAGGTGTTGCCCAAAAACTGGGGCACAGGTCCCGAGCCCTTGTGCCACTGGAGCCAAGAATGCCAGTGTTTACTAACTCTGCAATTTCAGGGCAGTCAGCCTTGTCAGTGTTAATAGGCTCCCTGTTGTGGTGCTCAGGGATGAGGCATGGATCTATCTGGGCTAGAACCTGGCCTCCTAGGAGTAGGAAACTCCTACTGCAGTTTCTTTGCTGCAGTATAAAAATGACAAATCCTAGGGGCCATTGCAGATGCTGAGCAAATTAAATTGCTGTTAATTCTACTTACATTGTTGCTTTTGGGTTCTTTTCTTATAAATTGAAAGTATGGCTGTTGTCCTTGATGCCACTCTATGGGTCTTTGCCCCTCAGGGCAGGGTGTCAAATACAAGATAGAGCTGTGCTTGTTTCAGGCTTTGTCTGTCCTCTAGAGCAGGGACACACCCAGCTCAGATTTGTGGGTGCATGTCCTGGCTATTTTCCCATTCAGCAGCTGGCCAAGACCTCACCACCTCACCTGTTTGAGGGTTCTGAGTTCACTGTGCTGTAAATGGCTGCATGAAGAAGGGAAGAAAAATGTGTTTCTGTGGGCCCTCCAGATTAGGGGAACAGAGGGTACCACATAACACAGATAGCCTGAAGTTGAAAAACGAGCAGGTGAATCTTACTATTGCCACATACAAGAAACAGAAATGCCAAGAGCTAGTGCTTTTTTTTTTCTCTTAAGAATGGGTGAAGTAACTGGAAACTTCTTAACATATCAGGAAATTAAGACTTATTTAGCTTTTACATAGATTTTTTTTCAGTGACAAACAGAATATGGTTCTGTGATTGAAGTTTTTATCAGGGACCAGAGAACTTATCTTACCACAAGATCAAGTGCTGCTTTATCATTATGAAATATAATAAATCATGTACAATGGCACTACAATCTAATTGATGGCTGCCAAACTCTGCATGTTGCTGAGGAGGAAAATATGAGGGAAATATGATGCACACATGGAAACAACAAAATTCAACTTGAGTAAAAGTTCAGAAGTAAAAACATGTTAAAGAACTTTTTGAGCAATGGGAAGACTAAATAAAGAGAAAACAGTGAAACTCACAAATTAGTCTCTCCTTAGCTAAAAATGTTCAAACCTACATTGCTGCAGTTTACTCAGAGCTAGTTACCAGCACAGTATAACATTATTAGCCATCTTGTATGGTCCATGTCCATTTGAATGGAGCAGGATAATGAGAAGGAAAACCACCTTCCCCCCATGCCTCCCCCTTTCCTACCTCCTCCTCCTCCACACCAGCAGCACAGGCAGGGAATGGGAGTTGTGGTCAGATTTTCACTGCTCAGGGAGATGAATCCTGCCTCTGCCCCAGTGCGGGGCCCTTTACATGGGAAACAGCTCCCCATGAACTTCTCCAGCATGAGTCCATCCCAAGGACAACAGTTTTCCACATACTGCTCCAACGTGGGTCTCTTTTTCCATGGGGTGCAGTCATTCAGGCACAGGCTGCTCCAGTGTGGGTCCCACACAGGATCACAAGTCCTGCCAGGAAACCTGCTCCAGCATGGGTTCCTCTCTCCATAGATTTGCAGATCCCTGCCAGGACCCCTCTCCAGCACAGGACTCCCACAGGCTCACAGCTTCCTCTCAGGCACCCACCTGCTCTGGTGTGGGATCCTCCATGGGCTGCAGGTGGATCTCTGCACCCCCCTGGATGTCCATGGGATGCAGGGGCACAGCTGCCTCACCATGGGTTGCACCTCTGGCTGCAGGGGAACCTCAGCTTCACCTTCTGGAGCACCTTCTCACCCTCCTTCTGCCCTGACCGTGGTATATGCAGGGTTGTTCCTCTCACGTGCTCTCACTCCTCTCTTCTCTGGCAATTCTGCTGAACATGGGGAAGCTTCTCTTAAAAGTCACCCCCACCAAAAGTTGTGACAAAATCTGGCTAGGCAGACCCAACACAACGAGCAGACACTAGAAAAGACACAGAATATGCTTTGAAATTCAAACTGCAAATGCTACAGCAAACTATTTGCTTACCTGACTTAGCTCTCTAAATTTGAAGGCTGGAAGTTCTGTACAGAAGAGCAGGTAGAACAGCACTAGTGAAGAAACCTTTTGTTTGTTTGTTTGCTCAAACTCTTCAAAAACTTAACACAAATAATGCAATTGGGAGTTTTTCCAAAAGTATTTTTTCCGTATTTAGTTTGGGTTTTTTTAGGAAATATTAAGGTGGGAATATTGTAGATTGAAATAGACCTACAAGGCATGGAATTCTAATTCCTGCCTTCTCAGACACATTTCTTATTTCTTGTTCTTCTGGTTCTTGTTCTTAATTTTCTTCATATTTCTTCTTTTCAGAACTTTAAGAAGGATTTGTAAAATGAAACGTTTGTGGAATACTATTCAAACTTCTCCTTACATTAGGTCCAAACCTACATCATACCTGTGGCATTTCTTATCATGCAATCCTTTTGTATGAATGACTTAGAGTAGCTAGTGAGGGATTTAATTACTGAAGTGTATGAATTCATTTAGCGTTTTCCTTCTGCTTGCATTGTGCTTCCTGCAGAAATGTGGCTGAATGCTTAAGCCCTTCTGAGGGCAAAGGGTTCTGGCAAATATTTTATTCCAATTATCTTGATGATTAGTTAGTAGAATACATATTATGAAAGACTGAAGCTAAGCATCTAACTAATTGTAAACTATATTCTATGAACACCATTTTAATTTTTGCCTTCCGTGTAATATTAATTTTTTCAATACAATACCCATCCTTTCTGAGGACAGGCAGATAATGAGGGTGTGGAAAATACAGGACTGCCTGTCTGAGTGCTATGTTCTCAGATCAGGGAATTAAGTAACTCTTTAGAGGTCTCTGTGAGAATACAACCAAGAATCACACACAATAAATGACTGTACTAAGATGATGATGGGTAGGTACTGGATTCTGAGTCTTTGCAAACCTCAAAAGATTCTTATGTTTAGTAAGCAAGAAGGACATTCTGTCACTTTATATTTATCTCTGAGGTGAGCAAAAAGGAAAACAACTGTTTAGCCTAAATATGTAAATTAGAGCTAGACTCAAAGTCAGGAAGGGGGTGACTAGGTTGAAGAATTTTCACAAGATTTATGAAATCTGATCACTGATTCTAGATAAGAAAAAAAGGGTGTTTGGTTAGACCAAGGGTGTCAAATTCAAGTTAGTTGATCACTTAAAGACTTCAGTTTACGACTCTCAAGATATCTCTTTTTCCATCACAGCATAGGTCCTAACCTGATCCACTGTTAGACCTTGTAGCTACATATGTTTTCCCCTTCTTGTTGAAACTGGAACACCTTCAGTCTTCACAATCCCTTCCTAATTGCTTCCTGCCCATTAATTCCTTTTATTTATGAATTCAATGCTTATTGTTTATGAAGAGCCTGTGTTTATCTGGCTCTTCCATGACAATTCGAAAAGGAATCTCAGTATACTCTTGGCTGTGAACACTATACATAGTCTTCAAAATAAAAGGGAATTAGGGATCCAGTTTGACCTGCTCCCTAGCACTCCATGCTGCATATTTTGGGTACCAAGTGGTGCTGTTTTCACTTGTGCTAGTCAGTACTTTCTGAGACAAAGACTAACACAATGTGAGGAGCAACATGCATCAGGCTCTGCTTCAAGCAGAGAATGCTAACAGGACAGCACCAGTTTTATTTCCCTGAACACCATACAGTACTCCACCACTATCCCAGGAGACCCTGCCATGTCCCAGGGTATGCAATGCTGAGTCTAGGTTTAGTCTCCATAGTCTGAAGCTCAAAGTTTACATTAATTCAGTCATTCAGATGTTAACTCCTCTGCCCCCTGAAATACTGTGTGTGTCTCAGGGCAGTGAGGTCATCACACAAGGCTGGGAAGTGGCTGTGGACTACACAGGGTGGGCAAAGGCTGCCTGCACTCTCAGCCTTACTGCCACAGAGTGCTTCCTGGCTCTCTTTATTTAACGATGCCAAAGCAGCCCCAGGGGCTGAGAAACAATGTGCATCTCTAAGATGCATTCAGCCATCAGCACAAAGGTAACATCTGGCAAGAAGTTAGGCACATCTTAATTGGCCAGCTGTTCTCCTGATTGATTCATTGCCTTGCAGGAAGCACACTCACCTCTCTGTGCTCAAGGTGGCCCTGCAGAACCCCCAGCGCTTGGGCTGCTTTGGCTGGCTGGGTGGTGAATTGTGCACACGTACCTGGGAGATCCCTGTGCAACTGAAGGCTGTGTCATTCTTGAACTGGTTAACCAGAAGTTGATTTTCTGTCATGGATAAAGAGATGCTGGTGGGGATTCAACCAGGCATCCAGGGACATGTGCAGCTGCAGAGTGGTCCACTGTATGATCTGGATTATTGCAATGCATGGTCCTGCTGCATAAAACCTAAGGATAGTTGGTGACTGACATCCCTGCCAAATGTACTCTGTGGTGACAACAGGCTCTCTTCTGGCCAGGCCACAAGATGGGCTTGATTTATGATCCTTGAATTTCATAAAGTTATAAGGGATAACTAATAAATGTATGTGTTACCCAGAAAACGATAAAATGTGTTCTTTGAATTACATTTTACTCTTCTGCAATGATCAGGAATGCAATTCACTTTATATGAAATGGAAGCAACAGCTGAATATAAATGTTCATCATCATAGTAATTCATGTCCCTTAGTCAACACAGGCAGGGTGCTCTCTCTGTATTCTTCTAGATATACAAATGAAGGACATTTTGATAATTAATCTTAGTGTGTTTAAAAGGTAGCAAAGAAAGTAAAACTCCTTCACAAAGATGGAGCCAGTCTTAGACCTCACCATTAAATTGTTTGGGGAAGTAGTGTAATCTATTCCTATTAAAGTTTGTTTATTATTTGTAGCTTTAAAATTATAAGCTCATGAAAAAAAATTGTGAGCAACACTTCATGCCAAAAGAGCCCTAGTTTACTTTTTGAAAAATATGTTAACAATTATACTCCAAAAATCCTTTAGGAGGGGACAGAGGATGAAAGATGGTATTTTATTGTGCAATTTCTGCAGAGTAAGCAGCAGAATCTGTAAAAGGAATGACTAGGGATTATGGCTGCTTTAACAAAAGAAATTAATGACAAGGTCAGAAATTTCTTTGGAGCAATCTTCTTTACTTGCAGTGTTTTGACACCTTAGCTTCTGTTCTCTGAAATGTTCCTCTCATGGCTTTGTGCAAATACCAAACAAAAGTTGGAAAAAGTTGTAGGCTTCTGCACATCAGAGTTTAGGAGGCAAAAAAAAAAATTTAAAGAATTCTAAATTATAAAACCTTTGGTTTGGAGTAAGTGCAATTATCTGCACCTTTTCAAGATGTTTCCATTAATTGCTTCAGGCTCCTGGGGATGAAATAATTGATTATGTGAGTATAATTGAGTAATTGAGTAATATTTGAGTATTTGGTTCTACGCATTACTAAACGATATCAAGAGATGATAAGTACAGATATATTTTCCTTCTCTAGCAGTAGAAATTGGCAAATAGAGAAATCTTTGAGGAAAGAATAACATCACACATATTCTATATCTACTCAGCATCAAATTCTAGGCCAAATTTTTGGGAATCTCACATAGAAAGCACACTTTCAATCTTTGTATTGGTATTTCAGTAGCAGCCACAATAAACACAAAGAAACCCTGATCTTACTCTATTGTCAAGTTTCTTCATTTTTCCCAACAGCAATCAAAGATCACACCACTACTCTTTCATTTTCTTCTTACTTCATTAGTCAATGTTTTTTCTGCATTCACCAATATTTTTAGTAGAAGATTGTACTCTGATTTTCAAGATTTTCTTAGTTTGTTTTTCAGTGGATCTTGAAATACAATTTTCCTTTTCTAAAACGTAATACTGCTAATCTGTTTACTAAAGCATTAACAGCTGGAATAAGGTCAAAAAAACAAGTGCATCTTTTCATGTATACTTGCACATCAGCTGAGATTTGTTTTTTTCATGAGGCTTTCACTCATTTTAAAAGTATATCCGGCCTGTTGACAAAAGAGCTTTATTTAAATGAGCTATGTAATCTTTACCAGCAGTCTGTGGAGCAGATTTGACAATAAAGAAATATCTCATTACCTAGGAGCTTTGTATATTGCACAGGTGTAACTTGGTCGTGGAATAGTATAAAAAGATAAATATTAACTGGATTTTGCTAATAAAGCTGCCATTCTTACAGTGCCAAAACCTGTAGAGTTGTTGTAATTGCCGTTGTTTGAGTTGTAACAATGAATGGAACTGATAAGGCTTATGTCATTTACATAGAATTTAGCATTCACAGTGCACTGTTGAATTAATATGACACACACATTGGATCTTCTGATATCAGATTAGCACCGTAGGAAATAGAGAATGTGTAGATTTAGAAGTGACTTATTAGTCTCTCTTCAACATGTAACACTAATTTGCTTAGATCTGAAAACCATGGTAGGCTACTACTGAGAGCAGTGAGAAGTTGTTAGTGCTTGTTCTGTTAGCTGCATTTTGGTCTGCTACATTTTGCAAGAAACTGATGTCTCAAGAGGGACTGATGCAGAATTACAGAATGATGTTTTGTATAATCCAGAGGGTCAGTTATATCAGTGTCAATCAGGAGAGGAATTAAAAGGGTTATAGTCACTGCATGTAAAACAGAGTTGTGTTTTAATAAAACAATTCAGCAAAATACTCTGAGTTTTCTGTATTGCCAATACCATAAAATAACTATGGGTTTAGCTGCTAAACACAGCAATCAGTGGCCTAAAAATCTATCCCTGGAAAAAATAATATCAGCAACACACCTTTTTCATGACACACTATGATTTTAAATCTCCCTGCTACTTTCCGTTGAACCTGCCATTCCAAATTATATCTAAAAATTAAAGATTTAAATTGGATTCCCAGAACCAACAGCAACAAAACCAGGATAAAATTCCCATTTATCTCTGGAAAGCTGAGTTTAAATTATTTAGTTGACATGACTGGAGTACAGCATGGCAGAGATATGAACATATTACATTTCTGCAGGGCTATATCCAAGAGCCTTGATATTGTCTTCCATTTATGTCTTCTTCAAAGAGTAAACCTTGTTTCATGCTCACTATAGAACTGCACATGTACATAAGCTTTCCAATTGTTTTTGAGAACTGATGATGTCTTTTTATAGTGGTACTTACAATAACTACCTCTAATTCAGTGGTATTCACCTCAGCTAAATCTAGCCTATTGCTTACTAAGATTTCTAAGATGCCCAATGTCACATCCTGTATAAGATTACTTTGAAAATTATTTCCCTTGCAGGAGAGACAGGAAAAATTTACCTTTCTTTTTTCAGAATAAACCTATGCATTTAACTATGTATCATGAATATATATAGTGGATAACATTATGATAGTGAGCTTTGCACTTTGCTTTGACATTTTTAGCTTTGGGATTGTTATGTTTATTGCTGACATCTCAGTTTGTAATTTTTAATATTAAATGGTTTAAGTTCATAATATTTCATCAAAATATTGTATAGGCAGTGGGGTTGAGTTTGGTGAGACTTCTTGGAAGTGCTCTGCCCATCTGTTTCTCTCATCTGCCCCAGCTATGTGTGTTTTTCCATTCTTGATGATGCTCAGTCCATTTCTTCATTTTAATGTCTATGAATGGTTTTAATCACTTGGTAAGAAGCTCTATATAGCTACTGTACCTGCATCATTTTCAGCTACTTGTTCTTTTAAACGTTTCGGTTTGCATTTTCTTGGATTTTTTAGTCTGGAATCATCCTGTTTTCATAACAGTTATGTCTCAAAGTCTCTGTAATCAGAGAAATTCCCATTCCTTGAGCCATGTAGCTGAGTTTGGTTTCTACTTTTCAGGATGTTTCTGAAAGAAAATTCAGGAAAAGAAAAGGAAATTTCAGTTAGTACTTGAAAAAAACCCACAGAACCAGTTTTTCTTCTGGTAAAATATGATTGCACTGGAAATATTCCGTCTTACAGTCTGGGTTTGGATCTCCTTGTTTAATATTGCATTCAACCATAGCTATGGAAAACCTAGATTAAACAATGGTTAGAATTACACTGGTTTTGATGAACAGTTGGATTTCTTAATCACAAATTGACATCCTTAGCACAGGCTTCACAGTTTGATCCAAAGAAACCATCCAGTTTTTGCAAAGACTTTTTTCTCCAGGTTTCCTGAGCACCAAAGGTATTGTGCTGGTATCTGTGCTGGTACAGAGATAGGCACATTGCTGTCAGTAATGAATTTCATCCAAGACCAAAATAACAATGTAATTAAAGACAACAATCAAGTTTCAGTGCTCTGTTCCTGACCTATACAACAATGTGTGACAAACCACTTTGTGAAGATGGTTTATGTGCAGGGCACAGTTACACAGCAATAAGCATTCTTACCTGCTGAGCAATATTGCTATATAATCTGAACAACTGTAGGACCACTGAGAAGGTCAAGAATGCTCACAGAGGAAAATATGTTATTAAAAAGTGATAAAAATGTAAAACATCTATTCGTGACTATATGTAGACAATATTTTTCCAAATAATTACAGTTTTTACCAGAATATATTTATGAAAAGGTCATATCACACAGAAAAATGCTGTCCCCTCTGAAATGTGAGAGTAAAGGAAATACCAGTACAATTTGGTAACAGGAGCACAATAATGTATTTTGCCTTGAATTCCTAAAAACAAAAAAAAACCAAACTGCTTGGGCTATCCAAACAAATTTAGCCTGAGGCAAACACCTGCCATGCACATTTTAGATCAAATGTATAAAGTTTGGCAAAATTGGAGGAGAATTCTCTTTTGAGATAAGCCTTTTCTTTTTGAGAATTATAGCTTTGCCTATATTTTTATCTACTACTTTCAGTATGACACAGAATCTGGCCATTTGAATGCATCAGACATCTTATATGTAAGTATGCATTCTAAATGCAAAATATATTTATATTATGAATAATTTTGTAAAATAAAATAACATTTTATTCATAGAGAGTCTTCTCATTCTCAGGGGTAAAAGAGAAGCATCTGTATTCAGATCAACTGAATTTTACTATTTAAAAACAGCTAAGAGGAGAAACAGGTTTGTAATCACAACCCAATGTGATGCTGGCATGCCATCACTGACCAGAACTGGTAATTGAAGCAGCCCAAATAGTATGTTATTGACTGAGAAAAAGCATCATGACTGAGCTCCAGGTGCTGATCACTTTGTGTTCTTAACAGGGCCATGTGCCATTTGGTGTTTAAACAAGGGGAAACCCATAGCTTTGGGTTCATTATCAAATATCTCTACAATCAGTGTTGCTGTCGTGCTATGCAGTTAGATTCTGTAATAAAGGATAAGCAGGTGAAAATTTTGGATTCCTGTGAACCGCCAGACAACAAAATTAAAAAATGTTCTGGTCTAAAAAAGATGCAGTTACTTCTTTCTAGTTGGGATTTTGTTTCAGTTTAACTGTTGTTTGCAATATAGAGAATCCAAATACAGTGTTAACATCAATAAACAAGGACCTAGAAACAATGCCACTGAATGAATGAATTAGGCTTTAATAGGCCTGAGCTTCAAATAGTATCATATACTTCTTAATCCATTTTGATTCCTTTAAATAAGAAATTACAGGCTAAAATATGAGCTTGATTTCATTCATATTACTGCAAGTCAAGTATGGATTAAATGAAGTACTAGATTTATTATAACACAAAAGTTAAAGGTGAGAACAGATTAGGCTACCCAAAATCATAAGGTTCCTGTCTAGTAGGACAGTAATATCAGGTAGTTCAGTCATCCTTCTCCCAAATTTATGCTGATATTATAGATGATATTAGTGCCAGGTGTAAAAAAGGAATCAAGTAATTATGGAGTCACATGGTGCCCTCTGCTGTGAGTCACAGAGGGGAACCACAACACCAGAGGAATGAGAGTGAAGCCCCAAAGCAGAAGAATGGCAAGGGTGTTTCCTTGAGATCATTTATCCTCCCCAGCAGCTCCCAAAGGTGTCACTCCAGCAAAGCCATTGGCTCACTGTTTATTTGTTTCCAGGATGAGGACTAGGAGAAGACTGCTTGCTGCACAAATCGTCCTTCTGTCCATCTGTACCAGCTGCAACCATGGCAGATTCAAGAATGACAGAAACAGGTATCCTGGGGTTTCCTTTCTTTTTCAATCCCCAAAATCTGGAGCTTGCTTGCCTTTCTATTTCCTTTTGCCTTCAGTCCTGCTCTCACAGCAAAGCAAGCATCAAAACCAAAGAGAATTCCACATAATTATTTGTCTACTGTACCTATTCCTACACCTTGGCCACTGGAGATGGATATTTCAGATACCTCCTCTGCCAGCATTTGTCTCAATGAGCTCAGAATACTAAGAAACACAGCATGGAAAAACAAAGGAGCAAGCAACAATGCCATGTATTTAACTCATGCATGCCATGCCTTTTTAAGTCCCTATGTCTGACAAAAGATAAAAACGATCAGGAAAATCTAATAACTCTTAGTCTGTTATATGAGCAAGAAGAGCATCTGCCAGAACAGTATTGGTGCCTGTAGGGACAGGGAGATCATGACAAAACCTATGAAATCTGCTTTTGGTTTAGCTAAGTTACTTGAGATTTTAATTTTTTTAATCATTCCCTCAGTCCCTGCTGTTGACTCAGGAATTCACTTGGCCCTTCCTAGGTTAGTGAGTTCATCTATTTATTCTACGATTGCAGGCAACATTATGTGATCAAGTTGTTGCTTTCTCACAAACCTCTGTTTCTGACCACATGCACAAATGTTATTCATGTTGCAATTAATATTATAAAGTAATAAATATTTGGTTTTGGCTCCATTATGTTAAACACAACAAAATTTTTTTGAAATATGAGAGGCATTTCAAAATGTGATACATAATAGAATCATCTATTACAGACTTGTAATTTTGGAATGAGAAACAATAGCAAAGGTTGTACTGGACAATAGCCATTATAAACTGTCAGTTTGTCAATAAATATAGCAATTTTCAAATAGTTAAACCTCAAAACTTTTGAATGTCCTTTATTTCTCTCATGACAAGAAATTGGATAGCCACCAAACTTGATAATCACCAATCCCTTCCACTGTTTGCTCTCAAATTCTTTCATATGCTCCCCCAACCACCATTTTACTTTTCATATAGCAATGCAATGTATCTTGCAATTATTTTTACTATTTAAAAAATCAGGATTTTGATAATCCAAAACCAGTTTTCTACTTAATTTGTTTTTCCAGGCCTGAAGCAGGTTGTTTTATTAATATGTCCTAAGTTCTTATGTTTTTCCCCTCTCTCACTTGCATTCTTTTTCAGACTTCAGAGTGGTAACAGAAAAAATGAGATTTCAAAATAGTTACAGTAACAGAAGACAGTCAGGAAGACACAGATTTCAGAAAAAAAAAATATTTCTAAATAGATGAGGAGCAGCTCCATTACTTAGAAAAGGTTCTTCAAACTGGAAAATGTACTATTTGGGTTCAGGTTTTGGCTGTGATTCAGGTTGTTTTTATTGGGTTTTTTTCTATTTTTCCATTGAGTTTGTTTACCTTCCCTCACATTATTTTTAACATACACAGGCAGAACACAAAATATTATGTACAAGAATCTTCCTTAATATTTTACAGCCTCATTTAGAAAGATGCAGCATGCTCAGAGCTTCCATGGAATCTAATGGGACTTATGGAAACCTGGTATCTCCAAAAATCAGGCCATTAATTTTGAAAATGTGCATTAATTACTCTCTAGGCTGCAATAGCTCACTTGCTATTACTATAATCTACATTCTTTTGAAAAAGTGTATTTTTCACCTGGTATGCCACACTTGCTCCTAAAGAGCAGTCATATCTTATAATGTAAAAGCTTCTTTACAACTGATCCAATTATTGACCTATGGCATTGACCTTAATGAAATGTAATATTTCCAAAGGAATGGTACAATCCTTTGTGTTAATCTGGTTGACAGGCATACTCTTGAAGGCTTCATGATAACAATAGCTATGGAATTTATTGAAATAATTAACTTGATGAAACACAAACCCGTATATTTCCACTAAGCAATGAATGATGTGGTTTAAATGTCCATTTTCTGAATTACAACTAGTCTATAGTATGCAGCAGCGTTTTGTTCTGTTTGGCAGAATCTGCCAAAACCCACAGCTGTTTTCAAAACCATTCTCTGTTGGTAGATTTTCAGATCTGCTTAAAACATTTTTGTTCTAGACTGAGACCTGGCACATAATATTTATGTGTTCCAAATACTTAGTTCCAGTTAAAGAAAAAACTGATTCTAGTCTTAACTGTGGATTGTAACAATCACTACTGTTAACCAAAGGTGAAAGCCTTCAGGTAAGTACTCCCACTTGGAATCAGTTCACTTAGGATCCTCTGCACCAAATGCAATTCCTAGGATAAGTGTTCTCTTTTCTTTATGTCGATATAAAATCCTTTTTTTAAGTAGTGTCACTCTCAGCCACCGCCTTTGGTGCAATTTAATGCTGTTAGATGCTTTCATGTCATGTGGTTATAGCTGGGTAGATTAATAGGAACTTCTATATGGAAATTTCTTTCCTGTTATTGTTCTCCCTGAGCAGTTGATGGCTAAGTTAATTCTCTTTAGTTTTGTCATGCACTAAAGCACACATTGCCAAGCTATGATAAGCTTTACACAGGAAAAAAAAAAAAGCCCTCGTGTCCATCAAAGTCTTAAACTTGTATTTTAAACTTTGGCCTGACCTGATGTGCCACTGCAAAAAGCTTCAAAAGATTATTTTTTCAAGAAAGGTTCAATATGTCCCGAGGCTATCGGTTTTGAGTTAAACTGGGTGAAGTAGAAATATTTTACTCATCAGCTTTGCAGTCACAGAGTTTGCCTCAGCTAGAACAAAACTGCTGAGGCATTTAGAGAAAATTAACCCCCCATCCTGGCAGCCAGATGTGACTGGTTTCTGATGAATGCACATGAGTGGGCTGAAAAACCAAGAGACTGTGAAATTCCTGTCAGGTCCGTACAGCGCAGAATGGGCTATTGACTGCTTTCTATATTTCCCTCCATCATTCTTCTTGAACGCTGCCATTAATTTCCTCTCCTGCTCTGACTTGGGAATTTAATTTTTTTTTTTCCTGTTGGGATGGGGTTTTTTTCTCCTTCCTCCCCCCACATATCTCCTAGCCTGTCCCCCCCAGCCTGCCCCCGTTGCTGCCGTGTCCGTGTCTGTGGCGTTGGCGCTGCTGGAGTGGCCATCCCAGCATGCAGGGCGATGGAGCAGGGACACACTGGCCGAGTGGTGGAGCCTCTCCAGCGAGGCCTCTCCAGCCAGGCTGGGCTGGCGAGGATCCAGGCAGCCTCTCAGGAGAACGCTCAGAAAATATTAGCTGTGCAGGTAGGTGATTGCAGGGAAGTTGGAAAGATCATTCTGATCTAGATTGAAAAGCAAATGATGGGTAGTGTGATGAAGCATTAAAACCATATCCCATCAGAGTTTTATAAATTTTTAACCTCTTTAATAAACTAGAATTGCATGAAGGATGAATTCAGTAAGTTAGCACATATACCATGCATAGATTGAAAAAAGAGGGGGAGATTAGATTTATTTCTCACAAACCTTTGAGAAGATTATTATAAATACATTGAATATAAATATTTGAAACGCAGAGTGGCACTGCTATTGCTGCTCAGTTGTTTTAGAAGATGTTATTGTGTCCTGTTTTGTGCAAATATTATTTCCATGGTAAACACTATTGTCATTTTCACAGTATTCGTATTTAATATCTTTAGAAGAGGACTATTTTTAAGAAGTATTGCACTTTCCTAACTCAGTTATACAATAATTTTCCCTTATTTATAAAAAAAACCAACACTGCAGAGATATGAGATTTAAAAATGGTTTCCAACAATGTATGGTTTTTCGTTTTATGTCTTGTTCCCCAGATAAATATGTTTATCAGGGAAAATAACTACTATACAGTATAGTTTAAATGTTCATTTATTTTTGTCTCACGCTACGGTATCTTATTCATATTTCTGTAAAGCCACACCTTTCAATCTCTTCATAGGTAATGGCCATAACCAGATGGCATTTTTGAAGGATTTTTAAAAGACTTAAGTGAAATATTTCTTCAGACTTATTCCTTGCAAAAGAAGTTACATTGCTGGTGCAGCTTTAGTGCAGCATATTCTTGCCATCTCTGTTGTCTAATTTTTAACGGTCAAGCTTTGTTGTGTGGAACAATTTCACTGCATTTTAATATTATGTAATTAAACTTCACACTTATTATCCGATGAATTAAAGCAAAAACCTAACTTGAATCAGTTCTAGAATTCCATTAAGTTGCATCAGCCAGATGATCTGTTTTCCGTGCCTCACTAAGAGGATTTCTATTTTGAAATTCCAGATTTCCATATTTGTTCTATGGAATCATATATGTTATACTATGTATGCTCTATTTTTGTAACAGATTTAGAAAACCCCAATAATATAATTGTCAGAAATTAAATATAAATAATTAAGATAAAATGTAATCAGATTTATTACTTAGTAATGTGCTTAATGGAATGGGGTTTTATGGAATTGTACGGATTTTTGGGGTTGTTATATATGCCGAATATTGTACTGACTTCTGTCCCAGTGAAAACAGTTTTTTCATTCAAATTCCTCATTTAGCATTTGAAAAACTGGAAAAGCTTCCTTTTTATTTTTGGGATTTCTAAGATGATTTCTGTTCTCTCCTGTGTGTGTAGAACAGGGATGATCTGTGGGCATCCCAAAACTCATGAACAAAAGGGGTGACATAGAAGCCTCAGGTGGCAGATGGTTTCCTCACACACAAATCTCAGCATCAGCCTAATGTTCTGTAATATTTTAATAGCTGTACCACAAATCTCATCTGCATTGGAACTCTTGTGCCAACAGCCAGTCCTTGCAACAATGGATGAGTGTGGCAGAAACCTCCACCTTAGCACACATTTTTCCATGCATGCTGTCCCTGCTGAGAAGCCCTGTCAGCAAATCTTGTCACCCTGAATAACTCAACCAGCTGGAAAAAGGCCTAAACTGAGCTTTTGGGTGTAAGACCCAGCACCACTTGGGGGTGTTCAGGTCTGAGCAGCTCAGAGCTACCAGTGACAATGTCTTGTTCAGTGTGGAAAGCATTCTGTTCTCTTCTTCCATTATCCATTGCATAATTTTCTGATAATTCTGATGTATTCTGATATCCTTGCTATATTTTTACATGGTTTGACTCATGATAACTTAAAATTAAAATATGAACAAAGAAAAAATACAAAATTTAATTGAAGTAATTAATCTAAGAGCAATTCCCAAGGTATGTAGAAGAAAGCACTTGCCTTCAGCAATGTCCTGGTTTCATATTTTGCAAGTCTTGGAAGGCGCTTAATTATATATGGACTGATGTCTTTGTAAATCTGTGTTATTGTCAGAGCAATCTATTCTTCTGCCAATTAAGTTCTCTTATTGATGCCATTAACACAGTGGCACTCACATCCAAAATAAAATCTGGCAATTATGCTTCTCTATTCTTTCTTTTCTCTCAGCCAGAAATATCCCAAGCTTATGGTTCCTAGTGACCCTCCTACATTACAGTATGAGGATGAGAACATGCTGCACTGAGAAGTGTGTGGCAAAACAGTGATTCCTGCTCATCAGAGCTTCTGTCCCAGCATTTCCTTGACCAGAGCAATCAGAAGCAGGTGAATGGCAGAGGAAGAGTGCATTAGGGGAGGCAGTAGATACAGTACATTGGCTGCCTAAGTGTTTTCTAATATTTTACAGAAGCCGTGACCTGGGTGAGATCCAAAAAGAGACTTAAAAGTAGATAATGGAGGAGGTTTCGGCCTTTTCACCAGGTGCTTTTTAACTACCAACACCCTTCAGTTATAGCCAGCAGCGGAGTTTTGGGTGAACTGTGATGTGGAAATGAAGAGCTGCCTCTGAACAAAGACAGATTTGATCAGAGGTTTCATCATTACTTATCAGCACTAGTACTGTTTAGTGACATGAAAAGATTAAAATAAACAAACAATTTATTTCAATCAGACTTTTAAATACATATTTCCTGGGTTTTATAATGTCCTGTTTAGCCATTTTGCTTTTACAATATTTCATATTTGCATTGGAAACAGGAATAATTAGATTATTGCCTAGTGTCTGTATGTTTTCTGAATGCACTCCTGGCAAAAAAGGAAATTTTGACATTAATCATTTAAATTGGGATCTTAAAAGGGATAAGATATTCTTCCATATTAATAGGAAAGAATAAATATGTTTGCAATCAAATCAATTGCTAGAACAGAGAACAATAACTGAAATTAATTATACTTCCAATTTTGGCTCTTTATCTATTTCATTTTTCTTTAGAGCGAAGTGCAGGGCTTTTCTTGAGTGAGACTATTTAATCTTGTGATACTGTACCTTTTTTCAAAATTTCTTAATTTTTTTTTAAATTCTTTACTGCCTCTGATTGCAGCCAGTAGCAGAATTTGACAGATTACTGTCTGGAGATATTTTTTTATTTGAGAGACTGCACTAAAAGTGTTTTAAAAGTGCATGAGCAGTGCTCTGCTCTTTTTATTCTGGGACGTTTATATACATACACAACAGATCTGAAAAGAGACTGGTTTGTTTTATTGTGCTAGTCAAAGAAAGTTTTGTGTGCTCCAATATGGATGTACTTTTCAGTTGTTTCACCATCACTGTCAGCACAGTCTATGGTTTGCTGGAGGATTTCAGCCTTCAAAAAATCCTTCTACAATTACTAAACAAATTTTTAGTCCAGCAGAAAATAATAGAAGCAATATCTTTAATTTTGAAGAAAACCCTGAAAACCTGTAAAACCTTTGTACCTAGTGTACAGGCAAGGTTTATATTATGTTAATTACTTCTGCTTTTCCAATAATGCTTTGGAGTTTCAGTAACATGGCTCTTGAGTAAGTTCAATTAGCTATCTAATTGCAAAAATGATATATGATGGCACATGTAGCTTTAGTTGGGACTGTGCCTGTGCTTTAATCCTGATGATCTTCAATGTAGACCATCCTTTTAGGTGATTTATCTTGACTATAGTTATATCAGAATCATTTTGGGGGTCAAAGTGCTACAGCAAAAGATTACATCATTGCTATTCTCATTGTGACTTTAAAGGATTTCACACATACCTTTTCTGATGGTGGCAAGATAAAGGAACATTTTGCATAAATGCAAGATTATTGGTTTAATTTTTAATGGATCAGCAGCTTTGATAACAATTCACACCAGCACAAAGTGATACAAAAGTAGACCATCAGGATTTAGAGTTTAGAAATCCCTCAGATGGCAGCAGCTTTATCCATTTTCATCAGGTAGACATAGCTACACAAGGCACCAAGGAATAAGGCAGCAACCAACACAAAGTCTATCACTCTGAAGTTTGCTGTGGTTATTGATATATTTTCTGCGGTTTTACTCAAGTTGCCTGATGAGACTGAAATCTTTAAAAGTTTTGGACAAAGCTTTTGGAGTTCACAATAACCACGCTGTACTGAACTACACCAGTTTACACCAGAAGAGTTTTGGTGTTTTGCCTTTATTTGAGCAATTTTGCAGAGGCCACCAGAGAAAGGAGTGACTCTCCTTTACTAAGGGTTTGAATTTTTGGTGAATCTTCCACAGGCACCTCAGTGGATACTAATTCTTACTGAAGGAAATATTTTACTGAGTGTGCAGAACTGTGCTTTTCATGGCATCCTGTTCTACCTCCTTACAGGAAATTCAGTGCAGTTCCACTGAGGCCAGGAACAGCTGAAACCCTGCGTGCTACAAGCAGCTTTACCCTTTTGCTCTCTGGAAACCACACATTCTGAACTTGCTTCTTAGCTGTCAGGTGTAGCCAGTTTAAGCACATCTTTTGTTCTTTAACTTATTACCACAGGTGTGTTATGGTGTCCCTCAGGGCTGACGCTCTTCAAAAGCTGTACGCCTCCTCTTTTAGTTTTCTCTGTTATGGGGTGAGTTATCACCATTTATGCTGATTGCACTCAGTTGTGTCTTTTTTCCTGCTGATTTCACTTTAGCAGTCTTGCTGTTTCTGTCTTGTCTTGGAGACATATGGGGTTGGATGACAGATAATGTTTCTTAAGGGGACATGGCTGCACACCTTTTAATTAGTTCTAAGCTTTTGTGTTTAGTCACATTTATCCATAATAACCATTTAAAATGTTGAAGTTAGATTTTTCTGGGTTTATTATTCATTTATAAATTTTTTATTTTGTACAGTGCAGGGGAATTGAGACAAGCTATTTTTGCTTCTGTTCTTGGGGTAATTCTTATGAGTTGAAAAATGTGTTACTTAGTTAATCATGTTGTAAAGAAACGTGGAAATCAGCATCCAGTGTATAGTTCCTATAAGTACATGGTTTTCCTCCCAAATGCTTATGAATTTTGCATAATTGCATCTGGAATTCTTCAAAATATGATTTTTTTTTTTTTTTTTAATTCTTAAAGCAATTACTTTCTCTATATTTTTCTATATTTACTTGATGACCCTGACAAACTTTCACCAAAATTTTTGAATTTACATATGCTATAGGTTTAGTGGCAAATACAGCTGCCATGGCATGGACACTAAAAGTTCATGACCATTTATTTTGTTGCTGTGTGATGAAAGTGACCTTTCCAGTGAGAGAATGGAAAGTAGTCTCAAAATCAGCCAAACTCAGAGAAGAAATTAGAACTTGCTTGATTTCTTTTCCTCATTTTCATGGTCTGTGATTTTGCTTATCACATGGCAAAACTCCAATATCTTTATTCTGACATAATTTGCATCACCATTTTTTAAGTGAAATGTACATGCAATTTGGCACAACTCAGCTCCATTTAGGTTTTTACGCCACTTATGCCTTAATGCACCAAGCTTCTTAAGCTTCTCATAAACTCTTCATTTTTCAAGGCTTCATATCTAAAGGCTTATATAACCAAAACCATTTCCTGGCATGCATAGAAACACCAAACTATTTCAATTTTTCTATGGCTTCACTTAAAAGTTTTAATGTAAGAAGTCAATATTATATAAGTCAGGGAGTTCAAAAATGTGGTTGCCACCTAAAAGCCCTAGTGAGTTATAGGAAGACAAACAGTTCTCCTAGTTACTTGTTAGAGTGACTAGAAGAGCTGATAGAGACTAGAAAAAGGTCTTGTCCACCAAAAAAATTAATTTCATGTTTTCAAGATTAACCCAATCAGTTTTGTTTTGGACATGAGTCATTTAGTTTATTTGCAGGTGTGCATTTTCAACATAGAACATTTGAGTCCTAAAGTATTTTTGTGAACTACAAGTTTTGACCTTGCAGAAAATAGAAGGATGACAGCTAATCTAAAGGGTTTATTTTAAAATTTCTTTTAAAAGAACTCCTAACAGTTACATTTTTTCACTGTTCAGCACCAATTCCTGGAATTGTGCTTTGTGTATTACCAGAATAGGCCTAAATATCAACTTTCTTACACTTGCTAACATGTACACAGAAATGTAAAAAATGTCCTAATAATTTAAAATGTGCTGACAAATAGAAATGTATAAATATTTTTTTCAATAGTGAAACATAAATTTACAGAATTAAAAGTTTATTAAATATAACTAGCTATCTAAAGGATGATGAAATTACTAGAAAAATTTCCTTTTTCATTCAGCAAAAATTTATTCTCCCCTTAAAGAGATTTCTAATCCAGAAATTCTGTCTATGAATTCTTGTTCTTTCCACCTGTAGGCCTGATAACTCAAATTTGTGGGCCAAACACTCAAAACTCCAGTCAGATCTGAGGATCTGGCAGATATTCTCTCTGCCAGATCTTACTGTCAGCAGGACTGCTCAATCCAATAGATCTTGAAAGACAAAAAGAGAGGAACCACATGATTTCCAGATTCTTAAAAATTGATCTCCTGAGTCATATCACTGCTACAGCAGTCTTTAAACCTCCGATTATCCTCTGTGCTCCCTGACTGAGAGACTCAGAATTTCAAGCTCAATGGAATAAAAAGGTGCTGAAACACTTGCAATGAATTGAGAAGTTTACAAAAAAATGTTCAAATTGTCTTCTTGATGCCTTTTCCAGAATCTGAAAACAATTGGATCTCTATTTCTTGAAGTAGCATAAATTTTACTTTTTTACATAAGTAAGTAAAATCTGTGTTGAAATGCTTACATAAAATAATCTGAATAAAGTTTACACAAATAATTGCGGTGCTAATATTTCTAAATTGAGTACCAAGTTTTTGGAATCTTAATTATTTTCTTGCAAGTTTTTTTTAAAACTCTTAAATCTCCAAGACTATAAACCATTATATTGACTCTTGCCTTGATCAACAGAGTTAGTGACAATAAACCTAATCTGTCACTTTAACTAGTGGAGTAAAATGCCAACTGTTGTAGACTGCTGTATGTATCCCATTCATTAATTCACTGCTCAACTTTTTGGCTAAACAAAGTCCCTCCAGCTCACAGCATCTGCTTTTCCCAACCCAGTTCCTGTGCTTCATCTCATCCCAGATTATTGTCAAATCTCTTTCCTGCACCTGACTCATTCCCAGACTGCTGGCCCAGCCATTTCTGCTCTCCCTTCATGCTTCCTTTCTAGACCTAGCCTCTGGCACTGCCTATTTCCATTTTCCTCTGTTCCCTTGTGGCTCTCTCAAGTCCCAGCCTACATCTTTTTTCCCCAACCCATGGTTGCCTTCCTCCACCTCTCAGCCCCTGAGACCTGCTAGTTCCAAGCTTTACCCTGATCTGACAGACCACTGACAGCTTTCCTTCTCTGCAGCTCAATTCTATAACCTCATAAACCTTTAAATCTATCTGTTGCTCCGTTTTGGCTCTTTCTCAGTGACGTTCAAATCCAACCATTTCCTCCTGCTCCACCATCTACAGTGCAGAATGAGAGCACAGGCAGGACATCTCTAGCCTAAAGCCCCTAGACCCAGCTCAAACCACAGCAGTCTCAGATACTGCTGCAGGAGAAGCATTACCTCTCATCAGGCTCAAGTTTGTAAAAGCATGGTTTTTAGAGCTACTGAGCTTGAGTTCTCATTTAGTAATCATGGGCAAACTGTGTTTTCAGAGCTCAATGACAAAGTCTTTGATATGTTGTAATTAAAAAAAGAAAAAAGGAAGACATTACAATGGATATTATAACAGCAAATCTTGACAACTTTTGCAACATGTAATTCTCACAGCCCTACCTTCAGTTCAGGGAGAGTCTTTCCTATTAAAGGAGTGATTCAAAGACCAGTGTTTCAAAATCTAGAAATAAATTCTTCAAGGTCTCCCTAGCAAACTGGACAGGTATCCTTGAACCTCTGTGCAGAGCTTAGCTGTCTTGGTTTGAGTAGGTGTGTTGTGGCTATCTGGGACACTATGGGAGAGCAGATGCATGATCAAAATGTCTCAAAGTATTTTATTACAGTTCTGTGAAAAGCTTAAGGCTAAATTATAGGTAACACTGAGCTTTATGAGGTTTCTGTAGCTCATGAATCTCTCTTTTGAGACCTTGGCCAAATATGACAACCTCTCAAAGATCAATAATTTGGTTCACAAAATTCCCTTCTTAATTAAAACTACAGTGGTTTTGCACGTACTTTCTCCCTCAAGACACCAGTGGTTGTTTCGATTGACGAGAAAATACAACAATGATTCAACAAGTAAGATGGTTATTCAGTTGTTTAGAAAATGAAGCAACATTTCATGGTCTTGCTTCTCCAGCAATTGACAGAAACTTTCAGTGTATAATTAAGAAAAGTTAAATAAAGCCCATTTGTAGGAAGACAAGATTAAGAATAGGATTTGTGGAGTTATTCTGTTGCCAAATGAGCAAATGCTTAGCTCTGGTTTTATAAGTAAAAACTACAGAATTTAATTTCTTTATCCAGTACAGTGAGTAAAGGCTCAGAGAAATGGCATTTTAAATTAATGATTCCACCTTACATCATCACTTTGGGTTATTTGAAGTTTAGTAACCTCCTTCTACCCATTTTAAACATATATCAAAACACGGGTTTAATGATAAACTGTTTACATGTTGAAAGCTCCTTCTTGGCAGCTCTTCTGTTTTTGTCGTCACCTGAATTAATTATAGCAGCTCAGAGCATCTCTAGCAAACATGATGATATATCATAGATTATAAACTCATCTACTGAACTCTTAACTATGGTTGTAAAGAAGATTATTTTGTTTAAAGACAGCAGTTTAAAAATTTAGACATTTAATTTAATTATCCTCTCCCAGAAGTATAAGAAGAAATCACAATCCTAGAGTGAATAGCATTATACTTGCATAAGAAAACTTACAGAAGCATTTTTGCTTCAAACTTAATAATTTTGCTTATAATCACTAACTATGTTTTTGTTTTACAGAACCAGTATGATTTGGAAAAAGAATAAAATTGCTTTTAAAGTGCAAAAATAATTATGAACCACTTGAAATGTAATGTCTGTATTTTATTTCTCATCAGAATTCATTAGTGTGTAACATCAATAATTTAGCCCATCATTTGCCAACACTGACTTGGCTCAGTAGTTCAATCATGTAACCCTGTAAACTCACTTTCCATTAAAATGAATGTTGCTGACAAAGGATAACTAAAGAGATACTTCATTTATTAGCTAAAGAGATACTTCATTTATCAACATTTTTAAATTAGAAGTTTGGGACCACAGACACTTAGCTGGATAAATTATTCAAAGGGATCTTTGCATTAGGCCTAAAGATGTTTATAGAATCAAATACAATGTTATCCAGAATTATAACAGCCTTTCATTTGTGTAACATGTAATTCACAGTATAATATTCCAGAAACCAACAGAGCCACCTGCAGAGAATCAAATGACCTACCGGTACGAAATACTGTCTGTCATGTGCAAAATTATCAAATGTGTAATATCCCATCTTTTGATTGACTCAATCAAGCATTTCACATGGCAAATTCCTTGCAAGGAACTTCTTCAAACCGACAATATCATCTTCCCAAGCTACCTTTGAGGAATTAGATGCTTTACATTATTTTAATATGAGCACTTTAGATCAAGTAACTATCTTCTCCAAACGTATCCTTTAAACATATTCAGGATTCAGATGCGATGCCTCAGCTTGTTGCTTCTCTGGCCTTGTTCCTTGCTGCCTATTCTTTCTTACCAAAAGACTGGATTCTTTTTCTGAACTTCAGTCCTTTCTATTTTCTTTTTTTTTCTTTTTTGTTATCATAATGCAACTTGGATGTAGACATTTTTTTCTTTCCTTTATTTTTTTTTTTTTTAAATTAAATAGGTACCTGTAGCACAAGAGGACAGACTTATGAATTAAATAAAATCCTCTTATATTATGTCTTTTGCTCATGCCTGGGAAGATAGATCTGGAAACCAAATCCTTCCTAAGAATAAATCAGTAAACATCTGTCAGAGGAGCGACATAACATGACTGTCATCTGACTGTGTACTCTGGAGGGCTGCTGCTAGCACTGCAGAAGGAACCAATTAAGGGCAGAAGCAGAAAGCAAATAAAAATGTTACTGTATCAGTTGGGTCAAACCAACGCATTGCTGTACTCTTTTCTATCTACCTAAATTGAATGTATATGGTTTCTCTATAATTATTCCCGTCCTTACTCTGTTCTCAAACTTTGTGCCGGAGACACAAGAACCACCCTCCTTTAAGTGATGTTCCATGTAAATTCTGTTGCAGTCTTTGTGCTCACAGGTGTTATAAACATGTTTTTGTGGTACTCCAGGCTGAGTAGTGTGGGATCAAATTTAGATCCTTGCTTTCAAGTGCTCTCCTAAGAAGCGTTTTTTCCAAATTGATTGGGATATTCTTCTGAGCCCAAGCACTGTGAGGAGCTGAGCATGCATATGGTATCAGAGCAGAAATGTGGTTTTGAAACAATTTTAAAAAATGCTGCTGTCAGCTGATTCAGGGGTCTGAGGAGCTTTGCACAAGGAAACCTCTTGAAATTTTTCTATTCCTTGTGAGGTGAGAGTGGGTTGGAAAGAACTACACCTCAGATAACTGCTCATTTGTAAAGGATTATTTTGAAAAAAATAAAAACAGAAGCATTTTTCTTGTACTAGTGCTGTATTTCTCATTCTATAACATTCAGTATTGCCACATGGATATGCAGTCAGTGTAGTATCATCACTCAGCACCAGTTTTGCCACATCTCCTGGCACTGGAGCAGTAACCTGAGAGCTGAAGACTCAGGAAAACAGTTTCTTTCTTGCACTTAACTCTAAGACTGAGATGGGTCACAGCAGTTTCATGAGTCACGTTCATATGCCAGCTTGTCACAGCTAGCATGGATCCCTCTGAAGCAACCTTTGCAGCTTTCTGACCCTCCTATAGTTGGAGCAACTGCTGTCTTGGACAGTAATGTCCTTGGGAACATGATGGAGAGAAAACAGAGCAATCCCCTCCATTAGTTTCCCTTTCCCGTGACACTCCTTAGCCTTCAGAATTAAAAGCTGTCTTTATGGCTGCTCAGTCTTACAGGGAATTTAATATCTATTTTCGGAGATTCTGAATGAATTTTTTCATTCTAGGTTAATACAAAGCTTCCCTTTCTTGAGTTTCCATGTGTGCTACAAGGACAAGATGAGAAATACATGACACTGTGGAAACTCAGAAGCATGACTTTGCAATTACAGGGAGGTATTCTGAAATTTAGGAATATTTACTCAGCAAGGGGTATTCTGGAAAAAAATGCCTTCAGTCTGATCTCATCTGTCTGGTCTAGTATAGGAAAATTTAGGAAGGAAGTTAGGAAGGAAGGAATTTAGTTAGGAAGAAATATTGCATGTGTTTATTCTGCCCTTATACTCTTTTGTACATGGCCTCTAATCATGATCTTTGCTGGGTGGGTTAGATGGGCCACTGGCTGGACCTCACATTGCACTGTGCACGTGATGCTGTTATGATTGCTGGTTTCTTAGGCAATATATAATTTTTCCAATTTTATATTCACATTTTATTTCTCTATGATTATTCCTATGGGGGTTTTGCATAGTTTTCTGGTTATCTTGTTGATTTACGATGTCGTCCCATATTTCAGATATTTTTCATCTGTAGAAAAAGATGGTTTAGAGCACTTAATCCTTTTTCCCCCTCAGGCAGCACATTAAATTATTTACTTCTGAGGAACTCTTTTCTAAGTAAATTTTAACTGTATTATATAACAGAACCAGTTTGCACCACTAAATGGCAATCATAACTGCATCTGTAACACTTCTAGAAAGAAGCTGGTTCTCCAGGAGTTCATTTTACAATACTTCCAAGTCACAATACTCATCAAACATTATTATTTTGCACATCTAAACTAAAATGCTTGAGGATAAGACAGGGGAATTTGAGATTCAAGTGCTTTTTGGGCAGTTGCTATTTGATTACAGGCATGATGTTTCAAGAAAGGAATTTACATAGCCAAAGTTCATTCCTTGTTCTCCTCTTTTCTCCCTCCAGTAAATGAGTGCTTCTCAGCCTCCAAAAAGGAATATTGTTACAAAATTAGTTTCATATGGAAAAGAATGAAGTTACTCACTTGTTTTAAAGTTTTGCAATCTGGCTCAAATAGCCTTGTGTTGTGCCTTGCTGTTCCTGCAAGATGTTAGGTAGAACAGCTGACAAATGTAAAGCCAGTAAGCACTGCTAGGGACTGGGGCACTGATTTTCACAGTTTACTTGTTTTAAACCCATTAGTTTCATTACAATTACACCTAATTTAGGTTTGTGTGAAAATCAAGCATTAAGAAAACCTTTATTTATTTAGTCTTTATTTCTTATGATTTGAGAGCTATTAACATATGATACCGTCAATGGAGCAAATTGAAGATAAGTGACCATATTTAATGTCATTGTATATGTAAAATAAATGTTCTTAGTTTCTAAATTTAACTTTTATTTTCATTGAAATACTAATAAAACATAAGACTGTCCTAAACTTAATTAACTCAGTACATTGTAAAATATAGGCTTCCTTCTTTCTTTCTTACAAGTTTAACTTCTTTAGGGAAAGAATTGGAAATGTTTCCATAACCCAAGGCTTGTAAACACTTGATCGAAATGGCAACCAGAATAAAATCAAGCACTTCCTCAATAACAGCTATACTGAGAATCAAATTACTCCCACTGAAGTCTGCAGCTTAATTTGAAATTTCATTTTACATTACTGTAATCTA